>NC_086447.1:912954181-913254181 GCF_028390025.1 Pseudophryne corroboree
ATGTGCTGCTGATTGTTTTTCAAACATGTGTTTTCCCGTCTAATTTTGCTGTGGGGTGCCTCCTGAGTGTGTTGGGATGCTTTCTGGCCATTTTGGGGTGATTTGGAGCAAGTTGAGTCGACAGCCAGGTTGACATGAGCTGCTGATTGTTTTTCAAACATGTGTTTTCCCGCCTAATTTTTGCTGTGGGGTGCCTCCTGAGTGTGCTGGGATGCTTTCTGGCCATTTTGGGGTGATTTGGAGCAAGTTGAGTCGACAGCCAGGTTGACATGTGCTGCTGATTGTTTTTCAAACATGTGTTTTCCCGCCTAATTTTGCTGTGGGGTGCCTCCTGAGTGTGTTGGGATGCTTTCTGGCCATTTTGGGGTGATTTGGAGCAAGTTGAGTCGACAGCCAGGTTGACATGTGCTGCTGATTGTTTTTCAAACATGTGTTTTCCCGCCTAATTTTGCTGTGGGGTGCCTCCTGAGTGTGTTGGGATGCTTTCTGGCCATTTTGGGGTGATTTGGAGCAAGTTGAGTCGACAGCCAGGTTGACATGTGCTGCTGATTGTTTTTCAAACATGTGTTTTCCCGCCTAATTTTGCTGTGGGGTGCCTCCTGAGTGTGTTGGGATGCTTTCTGGCCATTTTGGGGTGATTTGGAGCAAGTTGAGTCGACAGCCAGGTTGACATGTGCTGCTGATTGTTTTTCAAACATGTGTTTTCCCGCCTAATTTTGCTGTGGGGTGCCTCCTGAGTGTGTTGGGATGCTTTCTGGCCATTTTGGGGTGATTTGGAGCAAGTTGAGTCGACAGCCAGGTTGACATGTGCTGCTGATTGTTTTTCAAACATGTGTTTTCCCGCCTAATTTTGCTGTGGGGTGCCTCCTGAGTGTGTTGGGATGCTTTCTGGCCATTTTGGGGTGATTTGGAGCAAGTTAAGTCGACAGCCAGGTTGACATGTGCTGCTGAATGTTTTTCAAACATGTGTTTTCCCGCCTAATTTAGCTGTGGGGTGCCTCCTGAGTGTGTTGGGATGCTTTCTGGCCATTTTGGGGTGATTTGGAGCAAGTTGAGTCGACAGCCAGGTTGACATGTGCTGCTGATTGTTTTTCAAACATGTGTTTTCCCGCCTAATTTTGCTGTGGGGTGCCTCCTGAGTGTGTTGGGATGCTTTCTGGCCATTTTGGGGTGATTTGGAGCAAGTTGAGTCGACAGCCAGGTTGACATGTGCTGCTGATTGTTTTTCAAACATGTGTTTTCCCGCCTAATTTTGCTGTGGGGTGCCTCCTGAGTGTGCTGGGATGCTTTCTGGCCATTTTGGGGTGATTTGGAGCAAGTTGAGTCGACAGCCAGGTTGACATGTGCTGCTGATTGTTTTTCAAACATGTGTTTTCCCGCCTAATTTTGCTGTGGGGTGCCTCCTGAGTGTGCTGGGATGCTTTCTGGCCATTTTGGGGTGATTTGGAGCAAGTTGAGTCGACAGCCAGGTTGACATGTGCTGCTGATTGTTTTTCAAACATGTGTTTTCCTGCCTAATTTTGCTGTGGGGTGCCTCCTGAGTGTGTTGGGATGCTTTCTGGCCATTTTGGGGTGATTTGGAGCAAGTTGAGTCGACAGCCAGGTTGACATGTGCTGCTGATTGTTTTTCAAACATGTGTTTTCCCGCCTAATTTTGCTGTGGGGTGCCTCCTGAGTGTGTTGGGATGCTTTCTGGCCATTTTGGGGTGATTTGGAGCAAGTTGAGTCGACAGCCAGGTTGACATGTGCTGCTGATTGTTTTTCAAACATGTGTTTTCCCGCCTAATTTTGCTGTGGGGTGCCTCCTGAGTGTGTTGGGATGCTTTCTGGCCATTTTGGGGTGATTTGGAGCAAGTTGAGTCGAGAGCCTGGTCAACACTTTGTGAGGGGCAGCCATTTTGTGAGGGGCAGCCATTTATACATGTATGTATTTTTTTTTATAACAGAGATGTCAAGGGACAATCAGACCCGATCCGCCCCTTCCCCCACCCCCTCGGATCTATCCCTGCATAGCAATGAGGAGTGGGAGCCAACCCAGGAGGCGGATGCGACCGACCAGGCATCTAGTGACCAGCCGCGGTCGTCAAGGGCCCATGAGAAGTCCAAGAAAAGCCTAGTAAAAAGGTACTTAACCACACCTGCAGACACAAATAGCATCAAACTTTACCCACTGTAGTTTGTGCAATGCCATGCACACCTACTGTAATAGGTGCGCAATGCCAGGGATACTGACACTCACAGGTACATACCGATCTTATTAAAAATTTTTTTTTTTTTTTTTTTAATCCCTAAAGGCAAGAAGCCAGCCAGAGGAGCAGTCGGAGGAGGAAGCCTCTGGTGAAGATGCAGGACAGAAAAAGCCGCGTGGACCCAGATACACTGAGGCGGAAAACTGTGTCCTAGTGGATTGCGTCGACAGGTCCTACGACGTTTTGTATGGACCAAGGGCACAGAAAACAGCAGCTAAGGTAAAGCGGAACATCTGGGAATCCATCGCCAGTCAAGTAACTGCAATTTCTGGAAACCGTCGGAGCACCAGAAATTGCTTGAAGCGGTACAGTGATTGCCGCAGACAGACCAAGAAGAAGATGGGGATTCAGCGCCGACATGAGACAGCTACGGGAGGTGGCCCGGCTCTCAATCTGAAGTGGCTACCCTGGGAGGACGTTATTAGAAGGCGCATCAACCCTGCCATGGTCGAAGGAGTTCGCGGAGGTGTGGACTCCAGCCGTCCTGCTGGCTTTCCCGAGGAGGAAGAACCGCCCAGAAGACGGAGGAAGGCGGGAGACCAGCCGTCCAAAAGGAGGTCTGATGGTAAGAATACATTCACATGAGCTGTAGTTCCCTTTAAAATTTTTGTATGTGCTAATGTGTTTTTTTTTTTTTTCAGACAGACCTGCCCAGAGGACATCACCTGCGCACAGGACATCGCCAGCGCACGGACCGTCACCTGTGCAGCAGGCATCAGCAGCAGCGCGCGGACCATCAACTGCGCCGCAAGCATCGCGAGCACACAGATCGTCACCTGTGCGCCACAGTTCGTCATCGCGCAGTTGGTCACCTGTGCACCAGACGACGTCAGCGCACAGACTATCACCTGTGCGCCAGACACCGTCGGCGACCACACCACAAGATGGGCGCCAAACTACAGCTCCTGCGCGCAGGCCATCACCAGATCGTCGTCTCTCCAGGAGCTCTGGGACTGTGACTGAAGAGCCTCAAGACACAACCCTTGTGGACCCATCACCCGATCTGTTTGAGTCTACAGGGTTAACTGACGAAACTTTTCTTGGGTTTGAGGACAGCCGTGCAGATGTATCCAGCCAGACCCTTGAAAAGTCTTCCGAAACGAGGACAAGTGGAGCTCCTGGAGCAGCGGCGTCACAGGATGGAGAAGGTTTGTTTGTTTTTTTTGTGGGGGTGGGGGGGGGCAGCAGTTGTGTAAAGTTTATTAACTTTTCCCAAAAAATTATTTTGCAAACAGTGGTGCCACGAACCAGCAGCGGACTAGCTTCGGGGATTGGTTCGTACTTCAGGCCGGATCTCCTACAGGGGTCGTCAGAGGATGACGAGGTGGAAGTGCAGGAGGCTCCAGTTGCTACATCCCTGCGTGAGTAAATTGAATTGTGAGCCTTCCAAAAAATGTATGATGAATGTGTATAATATTGTCTAATTTTCTTTTCAGCTGCCCAAATGCATGTGGTGGCAGACATCCAGGAAGGGCAGAATCCCTCAAATGTTCAGAGGGTTCACACCCTGGCATCAGAGATTGGGACACGCCAGGATACATACACAAATGTTGTGGGAAGCAGACTGGACAACATTGAGAGGACAATGGAGAAAATGTCCAACAGTCTGCATGAACTGCAGAAGACTCTTTCCGACAGCACGGCCACAATACTACAGATCATAATTGAAGATCATAGGGAGAATAGGAGCGTACTTAAAATTATGTCCGATTCCTTGGTCAAGCTTGTGGAAAACACCTCATGTTTGGCAGAAAGCAATAAGAACATGTCGGAGAGTCATCGACACTCCTCTTCCAGCCAACAGGTCATGGCAACCACACTGCAGATGATCTATGAAAAGCTCCCAGTACCAGCTCATCAACACGCTGGTGATCCACCATATCCGCCGTCGCAAGCCACAAGGACGTATCGTACCCTTCCTCAAGTCCCATCCCAGTACAGTCAGTCACAGATGTACCAGGGATATACAGGGATGTACCCCACCCCCCAGATGCCTCCACCACCAGCCGCACAATCTTCAGCAGCATGGGCACCGAGGGCCAGTCGACATACTCCCCAGCCTCCCAGGACATCCACGCCCTATCAGGGGGAAGAAGAGGATCCGGACAGACTTCCACCATAAACCCGGTCGTATTATTTTATTTTCTTTTAAATGTTTTTCATGTATCCCTGTCTTCCCCTCCCATTAGTTTGTTGTTTTTCTTACTATTGTTTTTTCTTTGTTGGCCTTCCCCACCCGTGACCGGGTACTACCAAGGAGCTTTGTGTAGGCATACATGCGCGGGCATGTATGCGGGCGCGTGTGGTAACGGATGAAAGCTCCTTGCGGCTACATGTATGATGTGCCAAAGAGCTATTCTGATACCCCCTTTTTCTTCCAAAAATCCTTTTTGTAATGATGTACAGTAGACTTTCATTGTGTGAATTTACTATTCACTAGTCTGTGTTTTTGACTTATTCATAGGATTGGTGAGGAAAAATGAAGTGGACGGCATAAGTTTGTGTTGAGCGTACCAAGGTGAGTAGAACCATGTTTAATTCAAGAAACTTTGAACCGCATGCCTTTGTAGAACAACACCGCCCAGCAATGGCTCATGCTGGGCTGTGTTGTTCCACAAATGTTAGCGTGTCAAAGTGCTGACCACTGACTCCACTCTTTCACTTTGAACCGCATGCCTTTGTAGAACAACACCGCCCAGCAATGGCTCATGCTGGGCTGTGTTGTTCCACAAATGTTAGCGTGTCAAAGTGCTGACCACTGACTCCACTCTTTCACTTTGAACCGCATGCCTTTGTAGAACAACACCGCCCAGCAATGGCTCATGCTGGGCTGTGTTGTTCCACAAATGTTAGCGTGTCAAAGTGCTGACCACTGACTCCACTCTTTCACTTTGAACCGCATGCCTTTGTAGAACAACACCGCCCAGCAATGGCTCATGCTGGGCTGTGTTGTTCCACAAATGTTAGCGTGTCAAAGTGCTGACCACTGACTCCACTCTTTCACTTTGAACCGCATGCCTTTGTAGAACAACACCGCCCAGCAATGGCTCATGCTGGGCTGTGTTGTTCCACAAATGTTAGCGTGTCAAAGTGCTGACCACTGACTCCACTCTTTCACTTTGAACCGCATGCCTTTGTAGAACAACACCGCCCAGCAATGGCTCATGCTGGGCTGTGTTGTTCCACAAATGTTAGCGTGTCAAAGTGCTGACCACTGACTCCACTCTTTCACTTTGAACCGCATGCCTTTGTAGAACAACACCGCCCAGCAATGGCTCATGCTGGGCTGTGTTGTTCCACAAATGTTAGCGTGTCAAAGTGCTGACCACTGACTCCACTCTTTCACTTTGAACCGCATGCCTTTGTAGAACAACACCGCCCAGCAATGGCTCATGCTGGGCTGTGTTGTTCCACAAATGTTAGCGTGTCAAAGTGCTGACCACTGACTCCACTCTTTCACTTTGAACCGCATGCCTTTGTAGAACAACACCGCCCAGCAATGGCTCATGCTGGGCTGTGTTGTTCCACAAATGTTAGCGTGTCAAAGTGCTGACCACTGACTCCACTCTTTCACTTTGAACCGCATGCCTTTGTAGAACAACACCGCCCAGCAATGGCTCATGCTGGGCTGTGTTGTTCCACAAATGTTAGCGTGTCAAAGTGCTTACCACTGACTCCACTCTTTCACTTTGAACCGCATGCCTTTGTAGAACAACACCGCCCAGCAATGGCTCATGCTGGGCTGTGTTGTTCCACAAATTTTCATTGAAAAAAATGGACATGAATTTAGTGTGTCTTTACTTTAATATACTTTTTTTTCTTTTCCCCACAGATATCTATATACACAAGAAAAGAATGTAAAGAAGAACAAACTACTTTTTTGTTTTAATTAACTTTCAAACTTTATTAAAACATTTTTTTCTTCAATAAACTTTTAAAAATAGAAGTTTCCTGTGGTTTTTATTAAAATTTGTAATGCAGTTGAATTGTACGTAAGTAGATTGCCCAGGGAACATCAGGGGAACTGTCTCTTCACATCCACGCCACTTAGGAAGGATACACCGGAAGACCTGTGGAAGAGAACAGTATGAGCTACCAGATGTGGGTAATAGTGTCACCCTGGGACTGGAAAGAAGAGGTACATACAGTCCACACAACACAAGCGGGGAACAGTGGGTCCAAATGCAACCCTCCGGCACTTGCGTCACTACACATCCAAACATTCCCTGATCCAGCATTGCTGTTTCATGGAATGTTTGGATGTGTAGTGACGCAAGTGCCGGAGGGCTGCACTTTGGACATGCCAGGGTGATTTTGGACAAGGGAGTTTTGGGCAATACATCTCACCTGAGGGGGTTGTCTGCTACATGGCGGAGGGTCAGGTCCACATCACCAGTAGGGTCTCCCATGGAACATCGGGTGAAATGTCGTGTCTCCTCACATCCACGCCACTTGGGAAGATACCCCTGCAGGACCTGTGGAAGAGAACAGTATGAGCTTCCAGATGTGGGTAATAGTGTCACCCTGGGACTGGAAAGAAGAGGTACATACAGTCCACACAACACAAGCGGGGAACAGTGGGTCCAAATGCAACCCTCCGGCACTTGCGTCACTACACATCCAAACATTCCCTGACAAGCATTGGTGTATCAGGGAATGTTTGGATGTGTAGTGACGCAAGTACCGGAGGGCTGCACTTTGGACATGCCGGGGTGATTTTGGACAAAGGGAGTTCTGGGCAATCCATCTCACCTGAGGGGGTTGTCTGCTACATGGCGGAGGGTCAGGTCCACATCACCATTAGGTCGCCCATGGTAGAGTTGGATAAAAGGGTCAAATATTTGCGGTAACCATACAGGATAAAACAGGGGGGAACAAACTGTATAAACACGGCCCGGGGATACACATCAACAGGATGTAAAACTCTGTAATAGATAAATGAAGAGGTTTTTTTAAAAAAAATCCAATGTCAGTTTACACGATAATACAAATGTTGTCAGTATACTCACAGGCAACTGAAAATTTTTTTTGGATCAATGTCCGCCGGGAATCCTCTCCTTCGTCCATACCCACCGGTAGAGCAGAATAACGGTTCCCGCGTAGGAAAGCACTACGACGAAGAGTCACCGGCAAACGGTTTGCGACACATATGTTGTGTAAAATACAACATGCATTTACCATGCCGCAAACCTTCGACGGTGAGTACAAAAGAGCACCGCCGGAAGTGTCTAAACATCGAAACCGGCTTTTAAGTACACCGAAGGCACGCTCAATTATTCCCCTCGATGCAATGTGTTTCTCTTGGTAACGTTTTTCTGCTCTACCAACAGGATTAGACAATGGGGTCAACAGCCACGGTTTGTTTGGATAACCCGCATCGCCTATAGAAAATATAAAAAAAATGTTAGGTACTTGTAAAAAAAAATAAAAAAAAAATAAATAAAATAATAAAAAAATGAAAATACATACCTAACAGCCAGCCACCAGGCATGTTTCCTGTTTCGAACTTGTCAAACAGCGATGACTGGCTTAGGATGAAGGAGTCGTGAGATGATCCAGGAAATCCCACAAAAATGTTCAAAAATCTCATGTTTACATCACAGACCGCCTGCACGTTCAGGGAATGGAACTGTTTTCGGTTCCGAAAACATTCCTCTGAATTCCGTGGCGGTCTGATCTGCACGTGGGTACAGTCAATCGCGCCCAGCACATTGGGAAATTTGTATTTGTTGAAAAAGCCTAATTTGATCTCACGACATTCGCTGTCCGTCTCTGGAAATGTGATGTACTGGATCGTCAATTTGCGGAAAGCCCTAATGACTTGGGTTATACAGCGCGACAGAGTCGACTGAGAAAAACCGCATGTTTGAGACAGTGTAGGCTGGAATGTGCCTGACGCCAAAAAATGTAACGTCCCCAGCAGTTTCTGAAAACCGCTGATTGCACGATTTGACCGTGCCCGAGGTTCCAAGTCGGCCTCCAACAGAGCGTACAGCGAATATATGTCGCGAGTCGATAAGCGATAATTTTGTATCACCTCGAACTCGCTGAGATCCTCCAGTTCACGCCTAGTGCGATACTGGCGTGGACGTGGAAATGAAACCCGCAATACTGGCTCACCCAATGCAGACATTTGCTGACCTGGATCCTGATGTTCATCTGCACTTTCTTCCTCCATCAAGCTTGCAGCCAGCATGAACAACACAATCTGGTCAGAAAAAGGCTCCATCATTGTAGTCAGTACAAAAATAGGAATGTGTTTTAAAACGCAGGGATTTTCCTAAAAAAACGATTCCACAAAAGAGCTGACTGTAATGGCTCCTCTCCCTGTAGTCTCAAACCCAGGAGTGAGGAGATAGGAGGGGCTTTGCAGAAGTGTATCCTGGGTAAAACTGTGGAATCATGGGTAAATTTCCCTCAGGAGATTGAAGAAAAAAATATTCCTTTAAAAAATCAATTAAATAATACTTGTGAGTCAAAAAAAGACAAACCAAGTAGATAATCCTTTCAAATATAAATAGATATGCTACTAGCAATCCTCAAATATCCCAAAAAATGATGTTCTAAAAAATTTTTTGGAGAACCCGCCAGTCAACTGAGGCGGACTAAAATAGGCGAATTTGCGGTCGAAAAGTACTGCAGGCGAATTTCCAAACTTGAATTGAATATGCTTGAGGCGAATTGCAGCATCTGTACCATTGCAGAAAAGTCGAATGCGGAAAAAGTCGAATTGATAAAAGTCGAATTTTGAAGGTCCGTTTTTTTGCGATAAAGTACTGCACTGCATAGGCGAATTGATTTTTTGAGGCGAAAACGTTCCGGAATTCGACTTTTTCTGAAATTCGCCCGCTATTGCATATACCCCTTTGTCTTTCTCGCTAACCACCCATCCCTAGCACTAACTCTCTGTCCCCCTCTCTCCCTAGCACCCACTCGCTCTCTCTCTCTGGGCGGGATGTACTAATGTACATCGCCGCCCTGCGCCGCGATGCTGATCGCCTATGTACTAACATATGCGATCAGCATTGCGGAGGACAGCTCTTCCGATAAGGGCTGTCCTCCGCGATGCACAGCGGCAGCCTGACTTCCGGGATTCGGCCCCAGAAGTCACTCTGCGCAGGGTGACGGGAGCGGCCGCAGGGCATGCTGGGAGGGGTCCGATCGGATCCCTCACACAGCGCTGCAGAGAGAAGCCCATAGGCTTCTATGGACTATCGCCAGCTAAAGCTGGCGAATCCCGCCGCGGCGCTGACCTGGCGGCCGGGGGATAGTACATCAGGAAAATGCGGTAAACAGGGAGTTTACCACATTTTCCGCTTAGTACATCCCACCCTCTCTCTCTGACTTTCTCTCTTTCTCTCTCTCTCTCTCCCCACTCTCCCCAGTATGACACAAGTAAAACAGAATAGCTTGTTTGTACTGAATATCTGCTACTATATCTTATCTGTCCTGCTTGCAATTCACATGCAAGTATTATTTGTACAAAAACTGAATTTGTACAATTAGTCTATTTGGATTTATATTACACATCGTTATGTATTAAACCTACATATTTCATTATACTTTATTTGGTTACTGATAAACACTTGAGTGTGTGTGTGTGTTTGTGTGTATGTATGTATGTATGTATATATACACATATATATAGTACATATATAATATATATATAGACACACTCGCCTGGGAATGCGCCACTCCTGGCGACTTCGAAAAAACACTTAAAACTGGCAGTGCCGCATTCCCAGGAGAGTGTGCGTTTATGCTGGGATCCGGACTGAAAGTCGACAGTAACTAGGTCGACAATGTCTAGGTCGACCACTATTGGTCGACAGTAACTAGGTCGACAGGGTCAAAAGGTCGACAGGATCAAAAGGTCGACATGTTCTAGGTTGACAGGTCAAAAGGTCGACATGAGTTTTTCACAATTTTTTTCTTTTTTTGAACCTTTTCATACTTAACGATCCACGTGGACTACGATTGGAACGGTAATCTGTGCCGAGCGAAGCGGTAGCGGAGCGAAGGCACCATGCCCGAAGCATGGCGAGCGAAGCGAGCCATGCGAGGGGACGCGGTGCACTAATTGGGGTTCCCGGTCACTCTACGAAGAAAATGACACCAAAATAACATTAAAAATTCATGTCGACCTTTTGACCTGTCGACCTAGAACATGTCGACCTTTTGACCCTGTCGACCTTTTGACCCTGTCGACCTAGTTACTGTCGACCAATAGTGGTCGACCTAGACATTGTCGACCTAGTTACTGTCGACTTTCAATACCACACCCGTTTATGCTTATGGAGGCATCCGGCGCGGTAGTGCTTTATTATTGGGAGAATATATATATATTTATGATATCTTCTACATTCAAAACTTTATTACTGCGTTTTCAATCACAACAAAGCAGCATGTGATGCTTGAATAGATGCCTTGCGCACGTTATCCAAACATCGCCGAGAGATGAGTCTGGGGGTTGCCCAGCTGCTCGGGGGGCACTGGGCATGCCCCAAAATGTCAAAAACAGGGGAACATGTCCTCAGGCCATGCCCTCCCACCTGAAGCCATACTCCCTTTTCGGAGGTGCTCTGGAGTCCTGGTATGGATTACTGAATAGTTTGGAGGTATGATATCAGTTTGTTAGGTGCAACCTTTTCCTGTTATCTTTGCTCAGGTGAATAGTACTGTACATATCTATTGATCTCTGGCAAATGTTTTCTTATTGCTTAACTCATTTTATTTTGGACTTCAGTGAATATTCTAATCTTTCAGGTTTTTTTTTCTACAAAATAATCATTTAAATAATTTAGGCCAAATGGTTCTTATGTGCCGTCAAATTCTATGTTTCTGGTTTTTGCAGATGTGTACACCACACTACCATATAGTGCTATGGATTGTTTGAGGAAGGGGGGGGCCCAAATCGGTGTCATGCTTGGGGCCCCATTAGGTCTAAATCCGCCTCTGCCGGGGACAGAGATATTTCACCAACCATTGGCGGATCCATTGCTTGAGCTGTTTCCCACACCCCCTTCCATGTGTGTCCCCGCCTCGGATCTCAGCTCGGCACAGAGAACGGTGAGTAGCAGCGCAGGGACCTGCAGGCAGCGGGTTACACGCTGGTAGCACTGCACCATCGCTTCCTGGCAGAGTCCGGCGTCTGCTCTCCCTGCCCCTGTGCAGCCAGAAGTGAGCAAAATACTCCCACGCAGTGACCGCCGTGTGGGACTGCCCCAATGTCAACACAGGATCACCCTACTCTGTGTTTTTATTTTTATAACAAACACAAAAGAGGTGTTTTTCACACCCCAACTCCCGGCGCAATTGGACCAATTATATTCAATTTAACTTCAGCTGCACACATTAAAAAGGATTAGCTGAATCCTCAAAAAGTTTTAGAAAAAGGGGAAAGAAACAATGGTGCGCTTGAATTAAAATATGTACTGTTTATAATAATAATAATAGGTGTCCGCTTCTACTCAATGCTGAAATAAGTAAACAAAGAGTCTGCTTTAATTAATTACAAACTTTTACTCCAATTAATTGACACACATACATATATAAAAACGCGTTTCGTCCCGTCACAGCTCGGGACTTCCTCAAGACTATAGGGCTCATTCTGTCTTAGCCCTTATTTAACTCCCATACGGACCGCCTTTAATTACAATTACTTGCACCTATGTGCTGAGAAATAGTCCTTAAAAGTGCATGTATAATAGCAGCAATATAACCATAAATAAAACTCTAAGCAGACTCGGTTATTACTAAAAAGCAAGGTATTTGACGAAACGCGTTTTTATATATGTATGTGTGTCAATTAATTGGAGTAAAAGTTTGTAATTAATTAAAGCAGACTCTTTGTTTACTTATTTCAGCATTGAGTAGAAGCGGACACCTATTATTATTATTATTATTATAAACAGTACATATTTTAATTCAAGCGCACCATTGTTTCTTTCCCCTTTATTTTTACAATATATATATATATATATATATATATATATATATATACATAATATGTGTGTGTATGTACACACACACACACACACACACACATATACACATAAATGCCGTATAGTCTGTGCATCTCCATTATCAACAGGGTGCTTGGGGAACCAGTGTAGAATTTTAGGATGGGTCCAAATTACTATTTTGGGTGGAGAGGTTAGGCTGCAGGGGTGGGTGGGTTAGAGCGTGTCTGCAGGGGTGGGAGGGTTAGGCTGTGGATAGGGGGGGTGGGGGTTAGGCACCCCTGGGGAGGGTTAGGATTAGGCTGCGGCGGAGGAAGGGTTAGGGTTAGGTTGCAGTAAAGGGGGGTTAGGGTTAGGCACCACAGCGGAGGGTTAGGATTAGGGGAGGGAGGGGGGTAGAAGATTAGGGATCAGGGTTAGTTTACATAATTAGCAAGTGTTGGGATTTTAATCTCCGGGATGCCGCTGTCAGTATTTTGGCAGCCGGCATCCCGAGCGCCAGGATATCGTATGTAATAAATATATACAATGTCCATGTGATCCAGCTCTCCTTTAGGGTAGAATACCGCACCGGGTGCCCCCGTGATGAATCAATCATATACGCAGTGGACGCGGCACTCCTGGTGAATAAATCAATAACAGCTCTTGTGTAGGCAGATGATGAAAGACAACGTTTCAATGACGTTTATTAAGTCATTTTCCTCAGGTCTAAAAATAACAATGAAACAGGTCTTACCTTATAAAGAGTGCATCACCCTGTGTTTGAGTGGCTCGCGGTCAGCCGCCCGCCCCGTCCAGCGTGCCGGAAGTGGCGTTGCACTACGTCACAGCTGCCTATGTCTGTTGTCTATTGTCTGTTACTATGGTGATGGGGAGCACGGCCGGGGGAAGTGACGTAGCGTCCACTGCGTATATATATATATATATATACACACACACACATTTCCCTAATAATAACCCCTAACCTTAACCCACACTTAACCCCTATTTCCTATCCCTAATACCGTAACCCCAAAACCCTAACCCAAACGATAAATGTTAAATTGTGAGGTTACCTCAGGGTTAGGTATTTTGCCGGGGGAGGGGGGGGGGGTTGGGGTGCTGCCGACTATTTGCCTAGGGTGCAGAGAAACCTTGCACCGGCCCTGGTTGCTAGGACTGAGCATGCCACTCAGATCCTACAATCCTCTATGGTTGTGTGGTCTGATACTGCTTCCTCAGGGTCCCCTGCGGTACATTCTCAAAAATGTGCACTTGCACTGCTTACGCAGAATGACAAGGACACCGACTCTGACACTGCAGATGGTGATGGGGATGTGTCGAGGGGGACAGCATCACTTGCTAAGGGGGTGCAGTTGATGATTGAAGCTGTGAGGGATATTTTACATTTCTCATGTCCTAGAGGATGGTGGGGTCCATTTCATGGCCATGGGGTATAGATGGTTCCGCAGGAGCCATGGGCACTTTAAGACTTTTTAAGGGTGTGAACTGGCTCCTCCCTGTATGCCCCTCCTCCAGACCTCAGTTTTAGAAATGTGCCCAGGCAGACTGGATGCACTCCAGGGGAGCTCTACTGAGTTTCTCTGAAAAGACTTATGTTAGGTTTTTTATTTTCAGGGAGAACTGCTGGCAACAGTCTCCCTGCTTTATGGGACTGAGGGGGCAGAAGTAGGAACCAACTTCCTAAAGAGTTTCATGGCTCTGCTTCTGGCTGACAGGACACCATTAGCTCCTGAAGGGAACTGAACGCTAGCTGTGCCTAGATGCTCACTCCCACAGCACGCCGTCACCCCCCTCACAGAGCCAGAAGTCAGAAGATAGATGAGTGTTAGCCGTCACCTTGATTGAATATCTCTCTACTAACGGTACCGCGCGGCTGGCGGGAGCGCAGCGCGCCATGTTGCCCACTCATACACAGGCACTGCAGGGCACGGGGGGGGGGGGGGTGCCCTGGGCAGCATGAAACCTGTTGAAACTGGCATAAATATGGGGCATAAGTTGCTGAGGCACAGTCCTACCCCCGCCAGTAAAAAAAATTACCTCATAAAAGCTGAGGAGAAACACGTCATTGAAGAGTGGAGCTTCCTCCTCAGTCAGCCAGCACACTGCTCAGCCCCATTTTCTCTCCTTCCAGGCTGCAGAGAAGAATGCTGGTCCTCCACTGCTGAACAAGTATCAGGGTGCAAAACGGGGGGCTACAGTGAATTTGCTGCTATATAATTGTGTGATTATAAAAGCGCTGCATGTCAGTGGGCATTTTGTGTTCACAGACATTGTGTTACTGGCGCTGGGTTGTGAACTGGCAAATCCTATCTGTGTCCCTCTGACAGATTTTACTGTGGGTTTGTCCCCTATAAGCCCGGTGTTAGAAGTTACGAAGCCCCCTCTTTTACCACAAGGAGAGGGTTTACTTTAGTAAAGAAGTAATGTAGAATGGCTTCACTTAAGGAGCCGACAGACCGCATGTGAGTGAGGTGATCTATTGATGTGGGCAATGGGACATTACTCAGGCCTACCATTGTCTGTGCGTGGGTGAGTAGTGCTATTGAAAAGTGGTCAGAAAACTTGTCATTAGATATTGACACAATAGATGGAGACGAGATACTCCTAACATTAGGTCGGTATCCGGACTCCAGGTCGACAACAAAAAGGTCGACACACCTTAGGTTGACACATCTTAGGTCGACATGGAGAAAAGATCGTCAGGAACAAGGTCGATATGGAAAAAGGTCAACATGAGCTTTTCACAATTTGTTTCTTTTTTGGAACCTTTCCATACTTAACGATCCACGTGGACTACGATTGGAACGGTAATCTGTGCCTGAAGCATGGCGAGCGAAGCGAGCCATGCGAGGGGACGCGGTGCACTAATTGGGGTTCCCAGTCACTCTACGAAGAAAACGACACCAAAAAAACATAAAAAACTCATGTCAACCTTTTCCATGTCGATCTTGTTCCTGTCGACCTTTTCTCCATGTCGACCTAAGGTGTATCGACCAATTGGCGTCAACCTAAGGTGTGTCGACCTTTTTGTTGTCGACCCTGAGTCCCAGACCCGTTAGGTCATATCAAAGACGCTGCTGCGTACGTACTAGAAACCATGAAATATATTGGTCTCTTGGGATCAAGAACCGCTACCATGGCAGAGTTTCAATTGGGACGTTTTCTCCGTTTTCTCCATTTTCTGCAGGCTGGTGTGGATGCGGGCCTTAGATTGGGGTCAATCAAGGGCCAGATTTCGGCCTTATCAGTTTTCTTCCAAAAACAATTGGCCTCCTTTCCAGGAGTTCAGACATTCGTGAAAGGGGTTCTGCACATCCAGTCTCCATTTGTGCCTCCAGTGGCACCATGGGAGCTTAATGTGGTGTTGCAGTTCCTTCAATCAGATTGGTTTGAACCTCTTCAGGAGATAGAATTGAAGTTTCTCACTTGGAAAGTGGTGATGCTTTTGGCCTTGGCATCCGCAAGGCGGGTGTCGGAGTTGGGGGCCTTGTCTCACAAGAGCCCTTACCTGATCTTCCATGAAGATAGGGCAGAGTTAAGAACTCGTCAACAATTTCTTCCAAAGGTGGTTTCGTCCTTCCACATAAACCAACCTATTGTGGTGCCAGTAGCTACTGACACTTTCACTGAGTCACAGTCTCTAGATGTGGTTAGAGCTTTGAAGATTTATGTCGCAAGAACAACTCGGTTACGGAAAACAGAGGCTCTGTTTGTCCTGTATGCTCCCAGCAAGATTGGGTGTCCTGCTTCTAAGCAGACTATTGCGCGCTGGATCAGAGGGACAATTCACGCTCATTCTATGGCAGGCTTGCAGGTACTGAAGTCGGTGAAGGCCCATTCTACTAGGAAAGTGGGCTCATCCTGGGCGGCTGCCCGAGTTGTCTCGGCTTTACAACTTTGCTGAGCAGCTACTTGGTCAGGGTCAAACACATTTGCTCAATTTTATAAGTTTGACACTTTGGCCGATGAGGACCTCAAGTTTGGTCAATCGGTGCTGCAGGGTCATCCGCACTCTCCCGCCCGTACTGGAGCTTTGGTATAACCCCATGGTACTGAAGTGGACCCCAGCATCCTCTAGGACGTATGAGAAAATAGGATTTTAATACCTACCGGTAAATCCTTTTCTCCTAGTCCGTAGAGGATGCTGGGCACCAGACCCAGTGCGTACTGTACCTGCAGTTTGTTCTTTATAGTTACACAAGTTGTGTTTCATTTGTTTTCAGCATGTTGCTGTAAATGGTTCATGCCTGTTGGCGTGTGTCATGTTGAATGCCATGTTGTGCGGCATGGTTGAGGTGTGAGCTGGTATGAATCTCACCATTAGTATAAAAGTAAATCCTTTCCTCAAAATATCCATCTCCCTGGGCACAGTTCCTATAACTGAGGTCTGGAGGAGGGGCATAGAGGGAGGAGCCAGTTCACACCCTTGAAAAGTCTTAAGGTGCCCATGGCTCCTGTAGAACCATCTATACCCCATGGTACTAAAGTGGACCCCAGCATCCTCTACGGACTAGGAGAAAAGTATTTACCGGTAGGTATTAAAATCCTATTATTTCTGACACAGCTCCTGAACAGGTGGAGGAGGTCTTTTTTTACAGATAATAAGAAGCCCCACCCTCATCTTCCCGGCATCCAAAGAATTAAATGCTATCTTTGAAAAGGCCTGGGAAACTCCGAAAAAGAAATTTCAGATCCCTAAGAGGGTCTTGGTTGCTTTTCCTTGCCCAGAGGAAGATAGAAAGAAATGGGAGTCCCCAACGATTGTCGACGCCTCTGTCTCCAGGCTGTCTAAACAGGTGGTGTTGCCAGTCTAAACAGGTGGTTTTGCCAGTCCCGTTGAAGGACCCGGCAGATCGCAAGGTGGATGCTACGCTGAAATCCATGTACACGGCTTCCGGGGCTATATTACGGCCTACTATAGCCTGTGCTTGGATTGCCAGGTGGTCAATCGCTCTGCAGGAGGAATCGACTGTGATGGATAAAGGTGACGTTGATTTATTTTTACGCCATATTCAGGATTCTGTAGGATTCCTGGTAGATTCCATGAAGGACCTGAGTTCCATGGCTGCGAGGATCTCCTCCATGTCCGTCTCTGCTTGCAGGGGTCTCTGGCTGCGCCAATGGTCTGCGGACGCGGAATCCAGGAAGAGTGTAGAGATCCTACCCTATACAGGTCAGGCTCTCTTTTGGGAGGCACTGGATGCTTGGATTGCCACGGTTACTGTGTGTAAGTCTTCTTTTCTCCCCTCAGCTGCACCGGCTACGAAAAAGCCTTTTACACGAGCCACGTCACAGTCCTTTTGGCCCGTGAGGTCTAGAAAGGACAAGCCTTCGAACACCTTCAGAGGTGGTCGTGGCAAGGGAAAGAAACCTGTTTCGCAGGTTCCCAAGCCCAGAAGCCCGCTTCTCATACCCCTAAGTCCTCCACATGATGGTGGACAGCTAGGCCTGGAGGAAGGTTAGGTGTGGGCAAGACTCCGCCAGTACAGCCATGTCTGGGTGTCGTCTGGCCTGGACCCCATGGTCCTGGATATAGTGTCCAGGGGGTACAGGTTGGGGTCTCAAGATCCCCCATCTCACCGTTTCTTCAAGTCAGGCTTGCCAGCTCTGCTGGCGGACAGAACAATTCGTCTGGAGGCCATCAGAAGATTGATGGTGTCAGAGGTCATTGTTCCAGTTCCACCTCAACAGTGGAACAAGGGTTATTATTCTAACCTTTTTGTGGTACCAAAACCGGATTGTTCGGTGCGGCCTATTCTAAACTTAAAGTCTTTGAACCCTTATCTCAGGGAGTTCAAATTCAAGATGGAATCTCTGAACGCTGTCATCTCAGGACTGATGGAGGGGGAGTTCCTGGTGTCACTGGACATCAAAGATGCTTATCTCCACATTCCCATTTGGTCGCCAAATCAGGCATATCTCCGGTTTGCGCTGTTGGATGATCACTATCCTTTCCAGGCGCTGCCGTTTGGACTCTCCACAGCACCAAAGATCTTCACCAAGCTGATGGCGGAGATGATGGTTCTCCTCCACAAGCAGGGGGTGAACATAATTCCATATCTGGATGATCTCCTGATCAAGGTGTCGTCCAGGGAGAAGTTGTTGCGATCCATCGCGCTCACGACTCAGCTGCTCAGGAGTACGGTTGGATCCTGAACCTTCCAAAGTCTCATCTGGAGCTGACAAGGATGCTGTCTTTCCTGGGAATGGTCCTGACATGGAGGTGCAGATGGTTTTTCTTCCGGTGGAGAAAGCATTGGTGATTCAGACAATGGTCTGGGATGTCTTAAAGCCTATCCGGGTATCGGTTCATCAATGCATCTGCCTTCTAGAGAAGATGATTGCCGCCTACGAGGCTCAGCAGTATGGCAGGTTTCATGCTTGACCTTTTCAGCTGGACCTATTGGACCAGTGGTCGGACTCTCACCTACACATGCAAGAGGATACGCCTGTCTCCGAAAGCCAGGATTTCGCTCCTCTGGTGGCTACAACTTCCGCACCTTCTGGAAGGCCGAAGGTTCGGAATTCAGGATTGGATCCTTCTAACCACAGATGCAAGTCTAAGAGGTTGGGGAGCAGTTGCTCTGGGGGAAACCTTTCAGGGAAGGTGGTCGAATCAAGAATCCCTTCTCCCAATAAACATTCTGGAGCTAAGGGCAGTGTACAATGCCCTTCTGCAAGCGGCACACCTTCTACAGGATCGGGCTGTTCAGGTGCAGTTGGACAACGTGACCACGGTGGCCTACATAAACCGTCAAGGCGGAACGAAGAGCAGGGCTGCCATGTCAGAGGTGTCAAGAATCCTCCTCTGGGCATAAAGACACGCGGTGGTGGTGTCAGCAATCTTCATTCCGGGAGTTAACAACTGGGTAGCAGACTTTCTCAGCCTCCACGATCTCCATCTGGGGGAGTGGGGCCTCCACCCAGAGGTGTTCGAAGAGGTAACCGGTTGGTGGGGGGTTCCTCACATAGACTTGATGGCCTCCCGCCTCAACAAGAAGCTGGCGAGGTACTGTTCCAGGTCAAGAGACCCACAGGCAGCGGCGGTGGATGCACTGGTAACACTGTGGGTGTTCAAGTCAGTGTATGTGTTCCCTCCACTTCCTCTGATACCAAAGGTGGTTCAGCTGGTGAGAAGAACAAAAGTTCTGTCAATCCTCATTGCTCCGGACTGGCCAAGGAGAGCTTGGTACACGGATCTGCTGGATCTTCTTTTAGAGGATCCAAGGCACTTACCTCTTTGGGAGGATCTGCTACTGCAGGGGCCGTTCACTTATCAAGACTTACCACGGCTACGTTTGACGGCATGGCGGTTGAACGCCAGATCTTAGCTAGGAAAGGTATCCCGAGTGAGGTTATTCCTACCCTGATACAGGCTAGGAAGGTGGTAAAGTCTAAACATTACCATCGTATTTGGAAAAAATATGTTTCTTGGTGTGAATCCAAAAAATATCCTGCGGTGGAGTTTCCAGTTGGACATTTGCTCCTTTTCCTGCAAGCAGGTGTGGATATGGGCCTGAGATTGGGCTCCATCAAGGTCCAAATCTCTGCTTTGTCTATCTTCTTCCAAAAACAATTGGCTGTCCTCCCTGAGGTTCAGACTTTTTTTGAAAGTGGTTCTGCACATCCAGCTTCCCTTTGTGGCGCCAACGGCACCCTGGGACCTGGCCATGGTGTTGCAGTTCCTGCAATATGCTTGGTTTGAGCCTCTGCTGGAGGCTGACAACAAGTTTCTCATGTGGAAGGCGGTCACTTTGTTGGCCTTAGTTTCTGCTCGATGAGTGTCGAAATTGGGGGCTTTATCTAGTAAGAGTACCTATCTGATCTTCCATGAAGATAGGGCGGAACTTAGGACTCGTCCACAGTTCCTGTCTAAGGTTATATGGGCTTTCCATATCAACCAGCCTATTGTGGTGCCAGTGGCTACTGACCCCTCAATTGTTTCAAAGGCCTTGGACGTCGTGAGGACTTTGAAGATTTATGTGAAGAGGACGGCTCGTCATCGAAAGACTGACTCCTTGTTTGTCCTCTGTGATCCCAAGAAAATTGTGTGTCCTGCTTCTAAGCAGTCGATTTCACGCTGGATCCGGTTCACCATTCAGCATGCATATTCTACGGCAGGATTGCCGTGTCCAAAATGTGTATAGGCCCATTATACTCGTAATGTGGGCTCTTCCTGGGCGGCTGCCCGGGGTGTCTTGGCTGTACAACTGTGCAGAGCTGCTACTTGGTCTGGATCTAACACGTTTGCCAAGTTTTACAAGTTCGATACTTTGGCCTCTGATGACCTCAAGTTTGGTCAAGCAGTTTTGCAGGAGCCTCTGCGCTCTCCCTCCCGTACTGGGAGCTTTGGTACATCCCCATGGTACTAATATGGACCCCAGCATCCTCGAGGACGTAAGAGAAAACAGGATTTTGATACCTACTGGTAAATCCTTTTCTGCTAGTCCGTAGAGGATGCTGGGGTCCACTTCATGACCATGTGGTATAGACGGTTCCGCAGGAGCCATGGGCACTCTTAAGACTTTTCAGTGGGTGTGAACTGGCTCCTCCCTCTATGCTCCTCATCCAGACCTCAGTTATAGGAACTGTGCCCAGGGAGACGGACATTTCAAGGAAAGGATTTAATTTAATAATAGTGGTGAGATACATACCAGCTCACACCTCAACCATGCTGCACAACATGGCATTCAACATAACACACGCCAACAGGCATGAACCAATTACAGCAACTTGCTGAAACTAATATAACACAACATGTGTAATTCTAATGAACAAAAAACTGAAGGTAAAGTACGCACTGGGACGGGCGCCCAGCATCCTCTACGGACGAGGAGAAAAGGATTTACCGGCAGGTATCAAAATCCTATTTTCTCATTCGTCCTAGAGGATGCTGGGGTCCACTTAATGACCTTGGAGTTTATACCAAAGCTCCAGTACGGGCGGGAGAGTGCGGATGACCCTGCAGCACCGATTGACCGAACTTGAGGTCCTCATCGGCCAAGGTGTCAAACTTGTAGAACTTAGCAAATGTGTTTGACCCTGACCAAGTATCTACTCTGCAAATTTGTAATGCCAAGACCCCCCCGAGCAGCCACCCAGGATGAGCCCACATTCCTTGTAGAATGGGCCTTCATTGACGTAGGTAACGGCAATCCAGCCGTAAAATGTGCATGCTGAATCGTACCACTGATCCAGCGCACAATACTCTTCTTGGAAGCAGGACACCCAATCTTGTTGGGAGCATACAGGACAAACAGGGCCTCTGTTTTCCGAATCCTAGCTGTTCTAGTGACATAAATCTTTAAAGCTCTAACATGTCAGCAATTACTGGCACCACAATAGGTTGTTTTATGTGGAAAGATGAAACCACCTTTGGAAGAAAATGTTGGCGAGTTCTCAACTCTGCCTGTCTTCATTGAAGACCTGGTAAGGGCTCTTGTGAGATAAGGCCCCCAATTCAGACCCCCGTCTTGCGGATGCCAATGCCAAAAGCATCACCACTTTCCAAGTGATAAACTTCAACTCTATCTCTTGTATAGGCTCAAACCAATCCGATTGAAGGAACTGCAACACCATATTAAGGTCCCATGGTGCCACTGGAGGCACAAATGGAGGCTGGCTGTGCAGAACCCCTTTCACGAAGGTCCGAACCTCTGGAAGAGCGGCCAATTGTTTTTGGAAGAAAATTGACAGGGCCAAAATCTGGACCTTGATTGACCCCAATCGAAGGCCTGCCTCCACACCAGCCTGCAGAAAATGGAGAAAACGTCCCAACTCAAACTCTTCCGTAGGAGCCTTCTTGGATTCACACCAAGACACATATTTTCTCCAAATACGGTGGTAATGTTTTTATGTTACTCCTTTCCTAGCCTGAATAAGTGTGGGAATGACTTCCTTTGGAATACCGTGTCTGCTGAGGAAGTCTGCTTCCCAGTTGTCTACTCCCGGAATGAAAATTGCCGACAGAGCCTTTTTACATGTCTTTCTGCCCAGAGGAAGATCTTCGTCACCTATGCCATTGCCGCTCTGTTTTTCGTTCCGCCCTGCCTGTTTATGTATGTGACTGCTGTTACATTGCCCGACTGGATCTGCACGGGATGATCTTGAAGATGTACCACTTGTTGAAGGCCGTTGTAAATGTCTCTCAATTCCAGCACGTTTATATGAAGGCAGGCTTCCTGACTTGACCATTTTCCTTGGAAGCATTCCCCCTGAGTGACAGCTCCCCAGCCTCTGAGACTTGCGTTCATGGTTACCAGGACCCAGCCCTGAATCCCGAACCTGTGTCCTCTAGTAGGTGCGAACTGTGTAGCCACCACAGGAGCGAAATCCTGGCTTTTGATGACAGGACTATCTTTCGGAGCATGTGTAGGCAGGATCCCAACCACTTGTCCAACAGGTCCCACTGGAATACTCTGGCATGGAACATGCCAAACTGTATGGCCTCGTAGGCCGCAACCATTTTCCCCAACAACCGAATGCACTGATGGATTGACACACTTGATGGTTTCAATATCTGGTTTACCATTTTCTGGATTTCCAGAGCCTTTTCCACCGGAAGAAATACTCTCTGAACTTCTGTGTCCAGAATCATCCCGAGAAAAGACAATCTTGTTGTCGGTTCCAACTGTGACTTTGGAAAAGTTATGATCCAACCGTGTTGTTGGAGTATGGACAGGGAGAGTGTGATGTTCTGTAGCAACTGCTCCCTGGATCTCGCCTTTATCAGGAGATCGTCCAGATAAGGAATTACACTCACTCCTTTTTGACGAAGGAAGACCATCACCTCCGCCATCACCTTGGTGAATACCCTCGGCGCCGTGGATAGACCGAAAGGCAACGTCTGGAACTGGTAATGGCAATCCTGAACCGCGAATCTCAGATAAGCCTGGTGAAGAGGATAAATGGGAACATGCAGGTAAGCATACTTTATGTCTACTGACACAATGTAATCCCCCTTCTCCAGACTGGAAATCACTGCACTGAGTGATTCCATCTTGAACTTGAACCGTTTCAAGTAGAGATTCAGATTTTTTAGATTTAGAATCGGTCTGACCGAGCCGTCCGGGTTCGGAACTACAAAGAGGCTTGAATAAAACCCCTCCCCTTGTTGTGACAACGGTACCAGGATTATTACCTGATCCCGACATAATTTTTGAATTTGCAGCCGTTACTGCCTGTCGTTCTGGAAGAGAAGCCGGCAAGGTCGATTTGAAAAATCAGCATGGGGGGACGTCTTGAAACTCCAGCTTGTACCCCTGGGATACTATCTGCAAAACTCAGGGGTCCAGGCCAGACTGAATCCAACCTTGGCTGAACAGTTTGAGACGTGCCTGCCCCCACCAGAGCGGTCTCCCGCAAGGGAACCCTTGGCGTCATGCTGTAGATTTGGCAGAAGTAGGGGTTGACTTCTGCTCCTGGGATCCTGAAGCCGTGGTGGACTTCTTTCCCTTTCCCCTTCCTGCAAAGAAAGAGGAACCTTTTGCCTTTTTGTATTTATCGGGCCGAAAACGACTGCATGTGGGAGTGATATGTCTTTTTTGTCGGTACAGGATCAGAAGGCAAAAAAGTCGACTTACCTGCGGTAGCCGCCGAGACTAATGCATCTAGTCCTTCACTGAATAAGGCCTCACCCTTGTATGGGAGAGCCTCCATATTCCGTTTGGAATCTGCATCCGCGTTCCACTGGCGAATCCACAACGCCCGCCGAGCCAATACTGCCATGGTAGCGGCTGTTGTACCCACAAGTCCAATATCTTTCATCGCCTCTAGCATGTATGCGGCAACATCTTTGATATTCCCTAACTTAAGGAGTATCTAATCTTTATCAATCGTGTCAATTTCCTATGACAGACTTTCTGACCATTTCTCAATAGCGCGACTCACCCACACGCAAGTAATTGTGGGTCTTAGTAGCGTACCATTGGCAACATAAATGGATTTCAATGTAGTCTCCATTTTTCAGGTCTACTGGCTCTTTTAGTGAAGCCGTGCCAGGTGCAGGGAGAATTACCTTCTTTGTCAACCTTGAAAGTGCACTGTCTAACACAGGGGATGACTCCCATTTTTTTCTGTCCTCCACAGGGAAAGAATAAGCTATCTGAATACTTTTGGGAATATGAAATTTCTTTTCGGGATTCCCTTCAGCTCGTGGGAAGGGGGGACCTTAGATTTCTTTTCTTTATAGAAATAGGCCTTGTCCTGAGGTACAGGAGTGGCTCCCTTATAGCCACAATCATATATTGTATATTTTATGATCTATTTCCCTGGAGTCACTATCGTCGACACAGGAATCAGTGTTCATGTCGGTATCAGTATTCACAATATTTGCAAACGGTCTCTTGTGTCACCCAGAGGGGTCGCCTACGGATGGAGGAACAGAACCCTGAAATATCACATCTTCCACAGATTTTATCCAGCATTCTGTATGAGATTCAAACTTATCAAATCTCCTATTGAAAAGATGCATACTATCACGCATTACTTTCACCCATGCAGGCTCTTGGAGTGTCGGCAGTGCCAGCACATTACCAGACTATGTCCCTAAAATGGCTTTCTTTTCTCCGGGGAAGAACTCCCTGCCTCAGACATGTCTTACACACGTGCACAACACACACACAGACACACTGGGACTTATAGGGGACAGACCCACAGTAAAATCTGTCAGAGGGACACAGTTTAGGATCAGCCAGTTCACAACCCCAGCGCCAGTGCCTGTGAACACAAAATGCCAGTTTTCCTGCATTGGTTTTTATAGTTCAATACTGCCTGGTTCCTAGGTAAGTTCTGCGTTATTTACTGTTTCAGTACTGTTTCAGCTGTTGCTGAGCTGTTCCGGCATGTTGGCCAGATTTGCCTGTTGTGTGAGCTGGTATGAATCTCGCCACTATCTGTGTATTTCCTTCTCTCTAAGTATGTCGTCTCCTCGGGCACAGTTTCTAGACTGAGTCTGGTAGGAGGGGCATAGAGGGAGGAGCCAGCCCACACTATTAAACTCTTAAAGTGCCAATGGCTCCTGGTGGATCCGTCTATGCCCCATGGTACTTATATGGATCCTAGCATCCTCTACGGACTACGAGAAAAGGATTTACCGGTAGGTAATTAAAATCCTATTTTTCCCATGTGATTTTTTTTCCAGCATGGAGTATTCATGCAGAATGAATCTACAGCATGAGTTGTGAGAGTTTTCATGAGACGATGTCTGTATAATGATCCTATTCTTGTGCTGGTATTAATCCACTCTATGGTTCCCGGTGATATTCTGTGGGTAACCACCTCTCACATATCAGTCTCTCTTTAATGGATATATTAAGTCCCTGCACTCATCTATTCACCTTGAGATATTATTACCACCTCTGATATACATATACACTGCTCAAAAAAATAAATGGAACACTAAAATAACACATCCGAGATCTGAATTTGTGGCTTGCTGGAGGTCATTTTGCAGGGCTCTGGCAGTGCTCCTCCTGTTCCTCCTTGCACAAAGGCGGAGGTAGCGGTCCTGCTGCTGGGTTGTTGCCCTCCTACAGCCTCCTCCACGTCTCCTGATGTACTGGCCTGTCTCCTGGTAGCGCATCCATGCTCTGGACACTACACTGACAGACACAGCAAACCTTCTTGCCACAGCTCGCATTGATGTGCCATCCTGGATGAGCTGCACTACCTGAGCCACTTGTGTGGGTTGTAGACTCCGTCTCATGCTACCACTAGAGTGAAAGCACCGCCAGCTTTCAAAAGTGACCAAACATCAGCCAGAAACATAGGAGCTGAGAAGTGGTCTGTGGTCACCACCTGCAGAACAACTCCTTTATTGGGGGTGTCTTGCTAATTGCCTATAGGGTGTGATAAGTTTTACCTAATGATCAGTACTCAAAGCACCATATATTTCATTGTTAATAGACACTGTATGCCGTGAAAATCTCTCCTTGCAATCTTATCGGGAGTAGATTAATCAGCGTGTCGCGTGCAGCCGTTCTGTTTAATGGCTGTCACACGCTGGTACTATTATGTCTCGCTGGGCACCCCGTGTTGTGGCCACCTCACACTGTTCCCATCAGCTTTTCATATTTCTGCTGCGGGGTACACTGGGCTCCACAAGGATAGACATAGGGGTGTAGAGTAAGATCTTGATCCGAGGTACGAACAGGCTCAAAGCTTTGACTGTTCCCAGAATGCACAGTGCCACCTCCTCTACAACCCCGCCTCCCTGCACAGGAGCTCAGTTTTGTAGTTGGTGCTGCAGTAAGCAGGCACATAACAGAGGGGCTGCTCCAGGCAGCCCTAAGAAGAGCTTTTTTATGAAGAAAAAAGTGAAGACTACAAGGGCAGCAGCGGTGATAAATGTCAGGAGACATTCACTGCTGCAGCTACAGCTCTCCCCGGCGGCGCTGTACACTCCCGAGCCCTGGTTGCCGGGTAACTACAGCAGGAGGCTCCGGTTTTCTTCTCAGTCATGCACACACGACGGGGGCTCTCCGGGATCGCGTGGCTGCACTTCGGGAGGTGGTGAGTGGGTCCCGTTGCGGGACCCGGTCTTTATCGCGATGCGGCGTGGTCAGTGGGAGGCAGGCCACGCACGCTGGCGATGGACACTGTGGCAGTACAGGCGATCCCACTAGATCACCAGGGCATGGGTGCTGGTCAGGTTTTCTCTCTAAACCATTTTCAGTAGGCCACAGTACCCGGTGGTTTTGCCAGCAGGGGGATAAGGCTTAGACCTGAAGCCCCTCCTCCACCCCAGGGCGCCATTTCCCGCAAATGTTCCCGCCCTGGAGCTGCATATCTGTCTCTCCCTCACTCCCTGTCAGTGTCTGCGCGCCATTATCTCTCAGCTTCACTGTTCCTGGGAATGCTTGGGCAAATCCTCCTGTGTAAAGCCGCCTGGTTGTCAGCGCTGTGACTTTACATGACACTTAAGTATTCTACCTGCCTTTTTAGACAGTGCTAGTTAAGAAAGAGTGCATTTAGTCAGGGTTTTCTAGTACAATTACCCTGTGATATACATCCAGTTCTTACTGTGCAGTGTTATGTCTATTGACTACATAGCTATATATATATAAACTAGTCCAGAGCAGTATTATTGTTAGTAATAACCTCTGCATTGTACAAACTGTGACTATCTGTGTGTGCATTAGTAGCTGAGTGGTGTCCATTTCGTGTCTTTCACTCAACTTGCTATCCCTATATTCTATAACCTGAGGTGGCTTGGTGCATCAGGTTTTATATTGATATAGGATTTTCACAAAGATATACTTTAATACGTATTTTTCTCTGTGATTTAGTCACCATATCTCTCCTATATCTCTGCTGGTGCTGACAACACTGCGCAGGGGTTTGGGTAAGAGGTATTGTGCTGCTGCCAATTGTACTATGTTACCTGATACTGCAAGTTATATCATGTCTGCTTCTGAGGGTAACGGTTCTGGGGCTGAACACACTGCCGGTGTTGCTGAAGCCACAGAGCCCTATGAGGAAAATATAGCAGCTGTGGGCTCTGGTTCTGGGGGCTCCTTGCCCCCCAGTGGGACTGTGGCTATGGAGGTACATAATGACCCACCGTGGGCCGATTTTTCCACGCTTCTACATACGCTAGTTAATAAACTAACACTACCTATGGGACCACCCATGTCGGTACAACCGTATGTGGTCCCTGCAGCTAACCCGCCGTGGGCAGACGATTTACATGCTCAATTGAAGAAGTTGAACCAGTCCCTGACTACTAAAAAGTCTGACGCTCGCTCGCCTAAGTCCAAGGGGTCCTCTAAGCGAGCTCTGATCTCCTCACAATCCACTGCTGTCACTGACACCTCGTCTGATGAAGACGGCACTTACACTGTCCCCACTGGTTCTGACTCAGATATGGCTGATCGGGAGGGTAGTTCACATGTGGATGTTCCTGATCTTTTGGAGGCTATTAAGTTAATTCTACAGATTACAGATGATCGCGAGCCATCCGTCCTTCTTAAGATAGGTTCAAGCGTCAGAAGGTGATTAAACAAGTTTTACCTCATTCTGACCACCTAGTGGATATACGTCAGGAACCCTGGGAAAACCCGGGTACGAAGTTTGTGCCTCAAAAGAAGATGCTGGCTCGCTATACCTTCGCACCAGAGCTGTCTAAGAATTGGGAAACGCCTCCTCCAGTAGACTCACCATGTGGCTAGGATGGTGGTTTCCTCAGCTCTACCTGTCACTACCGTCACGTCTCTAAAAGAGCCTACAGACAAACGTGTTGAGGGTTGTCTGAAAGCAATTTACACCCTCACGGATGCTGCACAAAGGCCCACTATTGCAGCAACATGGGCTGCAGAGGCTATTGAAGCATGGGCCTTAGAGTTAGAAGCTGAAATCTCTTCTGACCATGCTAGACAATGCTTGTCATATATTGTCACAGCTTCTCGCTATATTAAAGGTATCCTAGCAGCCAAGGCCTCTACTACGTCAGTCCTGGTCTGTGGATCTGGACTCTAGAAAAACCCTGGAGGTACTCCCTTTCAAGGGAGATATTGTTTGGGGAGGACCTAAATAAGATAGTGGCTGATTTAGCTACTGCCAAAACTGCCTGTATGCCAAGTACCGCTCCTTTTGTGTTGAAGGCTAAAAGTACTTCCTTTCGCCCCTTTCATCCTTCAAGTAAAGCAAAAGGTCAGGCGTACAACAAGCAGGCCCGCACTTCCAAACCTGGTAAGCCAAAGCCCAAAAGAGCCTGGGTGGCCCGTCAGCCAGCTTCCAAGGCCGATAAGCCTGTCGCATGAAGGGGTGGGCCTCCCCCTAGGGGATCCCAGGGTGGTGGGGTGGCTTCTAGGGTATACCCAGGAATGGTTGAAGACCACTTCAGATACCTGGGTACGGGAAATCGTGACTCGAGGTTACGCCATAGCCTTCAAAAACCGACCCCCTCATCAATTTTGCCGGACAGACGTCCCATTGGGCAAACACTCTAAATTCGGTGGTACAGACCCTCCTGGATACAGGAGTCGTAGTACAGGTGCCTCTTGCGCAGAGGGGCTGGGGGTACTATTCTCCGCTATTTATAGTCCCGAAACCGAATGGGTCCTCCTGGCCCATTCTCAACCTCAAGGCATTGAACAGGTTTGTGAAGGTTTCCAAGTTCCGTATGGAAACCCTTCGCTCTATAGTTCTGGCCTTGGAACCTAGGGACTACATGGTCTCCCTGGATATACAGGATGCTTACCTGCATATTCCTATAGCAGCGTCACATCAGCAATACCTGAGGTTTGCTATTGGCAACCTATATTACCAGTTTCGGGCGTTACCTTTTGGTTTAACAACGGCTCCGCGAGTCTTCACCAAAGTCATGGCGGTAATGACAGTGGTACTCCGCCGTCAAGGGGTCAGGATACTTTACGACTTGTTAAGCCTGGCAAATTCCCCAGAACTTCTCCTACATCATCTAGATATGACGGTCCGGTTTCTATAAGCCCACGGGTGGCTCATCAACTGGAAGAAATCCTCCCTAGTCCCTGCTCAGAGCATGGTGCATCTGGGAGCGCTAATGGACACTCACAACCAGAGGTTGTCCTTGTGTCAGGAGAAAGTCCTGAAGCTTCAGGACAGGATTCGCTGCTTCCTTTCTCGTCCGCAAGTGTCGATACATTCGGCGATGCAGGTGCTGGGCCTCATGGTGTCAGCATTCGACATGGTGGAGTATGCTAATTCCATTCTCGCCCCCTCCAGAGGCTGATTCTGGCCAAGTGGGACGGCCTGCCTCACCGGATCAGGTCTCACATGATCTCATTGACTCCGGAGGTCCGTCTGTCGCTGCTCTGGTGGCTCCAGGACCAACAATTGTGCAGGGGAGATCCCTTCTGGATATCCTACTGGGTCCTGTTGATGACAGATGCCAGTCTAAGAGGTTGGGTCGTGGTGCTGGAGCAACACTCCCTTCAGGGTCGGTGGACCAAGGAGGAGTCCCTCCTTTCAATCAACATTCTGGAATTGCGGGCGGTCTTCAATGCATTGAACCTAGGCCAGCAATTAATTCAGAACCGTCCTGTACAGGTGCAGTTGGACAACGCTACCACAGTGGCTTACATATATCATCAAGGCGGCACTCGAAGCCGTTTGGCAATGAAGGAAGTCTCACGGATTCTACATTGGGCGGAACGCCATCTACCAGCCATATCGGCAATGTTCATTCCGGAAGTCCTGAATAGGAAAGCGGACTTTCTCAGTCATCAGGACATACATGCCGGCGAGTGGGGCCTCCAACCAGAAGTGTTTCAACTCCAAGTGGGAAGGTGGGGCCTTCCAAATGTAGATCTGATGGCATCTCAACACAATCACAAGGTTCCGGTCTTCGGAGCAAGGACAAGGGATCCTCAAGCAGCATTCGTGGATGCGCTTGCGGTGCCGTGGAGGTTTCGGCTGCGGTACGTGTTCCCTCCGGTGTCACTCCTGCCCAGGGTAAATCAGAAGTTCAAGTAAGAAAAAGGAATTCTGCTTCTCATAGCTCCAGCGTGGCCCAGACGGCACTGGTTCTCAGACCTGCAAGGCCTATCATCAGAGCTTCCAATTCTAATTCCACAATACCCAGACCTCCTCGTTCAGGGCCCCTGTGTCTACCAGGACCTAGCCCGGCTGTCTTTGACGGCGTGGCTCTTGAAGCTTCCGTCTTGAGGGCTAAAGGGTTTTCTGAGGCGGTCATTCAAACTATGTTGCGGCCCCGGAAACCGGCTTCTGCTCGGATTTACTATAGGTTCTGGCATTCTTACTTTGTTTGGTGCACATCTAACAATTATGACGCTTCCAAGTTTAGTACGGCCAAGTTGTTGGCTTTTCTTCAGCAGGGCCTGGACTTGGGCCTGCGTCTGGCCTCCCTCAAGGTTCATATTTCTGCCTTGTCGTGTGGTTTCAGAAAAAAATTGTGACCTTACTTGATGTGCATACCTTTATCCAACCTCCCTATGTCCAGCCTGTGGCTCCTTGGGACATGTCGGTGGTTTTGGAGGCGTTACAAGAGTCTCCGTTTGAACCTCTTGGTTCAGTTGATCTTAAGTGGCTTTCCCTTAAGGTGGTGTTTCTGCAGGCTATTGCCTCAGCTAGAAGAGTGTCGGATTTGGGTGCCTTGTCCTGTAGTTCCCCATATCTAATATTTCACCGTGACCGGGCGGTTTTTAGGACTTGTTCCGGATATTAACCTAAGGTGGTTTCCTCGTTCCACCTTAACCAGGAGATTGTGGTTCTGCCACTTGTTTCTCCTGAACTGTCTCCCAAAGAGAGGTCTTTGGATGTGGTACGGGCTCTCAGTATCTATGTAAAGAGAACTGCTTCTATTAGGAAATTTGATTCTCTCTTTGTACTGTTTAGATTTCACAAAAGTGGCTGGCCTGCTCACAAGCAAACTTTGGCCAGATGGATTAGAATGGTGATTGCACATGCTTATGTGAAGGTTGGTCTGTCAGCTCCTGCTCACATTACAGCCCATTCTACTCAGTCTGTTGGACCTTCTTGGGCGGCCCGCCGTGGTGCGACCCTTGAACAATTGTGCAAGGCGGCTACATGGTCCTCAGTGAACACGTTCATAAGGTTCTATGCCTTCGATACTGCCGCTTCCCAGGATGCTTCCTTTGGACGCAGGGTTCTTGTGCCCGCTACAGTGTGTCCCCTCCCATAAGTAACTGCTTTAGGACATCCCCAATGTCTATCCTTGTGAAGCCCAGTGTACCCCGCAGCAGAACACGAGATTTATGGTAAGAACTTACCTTTGTTAAATCTCTTTCTGCGAGGTACACTGGGCTCCACAAGGCGCCCACCCTGACGCACTTAGCTTCTTGGGTTGGTATGGCATTAGCCGCTGACACTTCTCTTGTCGTGAGAGTGTGATGTTTGTGGTTACTAACTATTGTCGTCTCTTTTCCTGCTAGTGCATTGGGCTGGTTAACTAAAAACTGAGCTCCAGTGCAGGGGTTATAGAGGAGGTGGCGCTGTGCATTCTGGGAACAGTCAAAGTTTTGAGTCTGTTGGTGCCTCGGATCAATATCCTACTCTACACCCCCAATGTCTATCCTTGTGGAGCCCAGTGTACCTCGCAGAAAGAGATTTAACAAAGGTAAGTTCTTACCGTAAATCTCGTTATCTAGTGGTGCCAGTGTCTAAACTCTCATACACATTCCCTTTGCAACATGCAATATAGCGTATCAGTATCCCGGCAGCATAGATCAGGTGCAAAGCTCACTAATAGCCCTCACACTCACATAATGGTGTCCCTGCTTATACACATGTATTAGCTAACATACATTTTGGACAATTACATTTGTATATGTATAGGGTCCTCTGCCCATGTAACAGATGGTTAGTTTTAAAACAGACAGACACGTAGGACACGTGTCTGACTCCTAACGATCGTTTCGCATATTTGCTTAATCAGCAGCAGCAGCCAGGCTTTTATCCAACCAGCCCCGTTCCAGCCACATAACTCCTATTCTCTACTCCACTGGCTGCCGGTAAAATGGCGAATCGTCTTCAAGATTGGCTTGCTGACTTTCAAAGGACTACATAACCAGGGCCCAAGGTACCTGAAGCAGCTTCTGACCCCATACTGCCCCACTCGATTACTGCGATCTGTAGATGATGGACTATTAGTAGTACCTAGAATCTCCCGTAATTCATCTGGGAATTTAGCTTTTAGCCATGTGGCTCCAACTTTATGGAACTCACTTCCCCCCACAGTTCGAGAAGCCCCTATTCTAGAATCCTTCAAAAATAAACTCAAGACTTTCCTGTTTACGCACGCATCTCTATAATTGTACGTTTTATATTTCCATGCGCTGTGTATTTTCTGGAAAGCTTTTCTGTCTTTCATTGTTTATGTACTGTATTATGTTAATTCTGTAAAGTATCTTGAGTCCTATTGGAGAAAGTGCTGTATAAATAAAATTATTATTAATACAAATTGAGTTAGCGTGGCTTTCCACCCCCTTTTTGCTGCTGTAGTCTGTTGGTGATGCTGGGACTTCTAGTTCCATAACAGCTGGAGCGCTGACCATGCTGTATGACTCTCAGATTATTAGTGAAATGGAAATCTGTCATTATGCATTTTCCATGGTTAGGCTTCAGTTACGAAAATTTATTATTATTATCCTTTATTTATATGGCGCCACAAGGGATCCGCAGCGCCCATTACACAGTACATAATAAAATGAGCAAACAAGAAAACCGCACTTACAGTACAGGACAAAATAGGACAGGAATAGAAAACCCGGGTCTGGGACTGAGGGTCGACAGCACAAAGGTCGACACACCTTAGGTCGATGCCAATTGGTCGACACACCTTAGGTCGACATGGACAAAAGGTCAACATGGTCAAAAGAAAATAAAATACACAAAAGGTCGACAGGAACAAGGTCGACATGGAAAAAGGTCGACATGAGGTTTTTATGTTTTTTTGGGTGTCATTTTCTTTGTAGAGTGACCAGGAACCCCAATTAGTGCACCGCGTCCCCTCGCATGGCTCGCTTCGCTCGCCATGCTTCGGGCATGGTACCTTCGCTTCGCTCGGCACACATTACCCTTCCAATCGTAGTCCACGTGGATCGTTAAGTATGAAAAGGTTCAAAAAAGACAAAAATCATGAAAAACTCATGTCGACCTTGTTCATGTCGACCTTTTGTCCACGTCGACCTTTTGTCCACGTCGACCCAAGGTGTGTCGACCAATTGGCGTTGACCTAAGGTGTGTCGACCATTGTGCTGTCGACCTGGAGTCCGGATACCAGAAAACCCGGGGTTAGGTGCCATCAAAGGGAGTATGGAGTATAAGATAGCGTAAGTAAGAAAAGGAAAGGAACATGAGGAAAGAAGTATAAATGTTCGGCTTCAAAATACTTATTTGGAAAGGCTGATTGGGCAGATTATATCTGATGTGTCCTACTGTAATGTAGGTTTATTTAGTTAACGTGAAATGTGAAATATGTACAACAAATCAGTCCCCCACTGTGTTACATTTCACTTTTTTTTCTACAGCACGGCAAAATGTAGCCAAGGAACGAATTGTCATTACAAGTATAAAGTGGGCGAGCTCTATGACCGCTGAACATTCCGTGGTCTTTTCTCCTGCGTTGTACTTTGCAAACACTGAATAAGTCTTCAGTGCTTCGCAATGTAATGATACAATACAATATTGTCAGTAGCTGCATGTTCAGGCTGGCCATGGCATGACATCAGTGTGCGATATTGCACAGTGGGTGTGCATTGTGTCGGCGGACCGAGAGGGAAAACACTATGCTGTATTGCTCCTTAAAGGGGGAATTCAATTGTTTTGTGCTGCTGCAGCTACAGTACTCGGGGGGCTATTTATTGCGGACCTCTTGTGCCGAGAACAGAAATCTGTGCAACGTAGGGCTTTTGGGCACCTTAATTGCTTTATGCGGCTAATCCTATCCTACATTTTGGGCACGTCATCCGCAATAGTGATCGGCACCTAAAACCTGTTCAATATAGACGGGATCTGCGGCAGAGCAAAACAATTAAATTACATCTTCCCCTAGACTGGAGACTGGATGATCACATTTGAGGGCAGATTCATCTATAAGTGGAAGCTGCAGAGGCGCCTTTTGGACCTCGCTGCCGCAGCCACACCTCCTAGCCGTCGCAGCCACACCAGCCAACCAACAGGAAGGCCGCAGGGACCAGAATTGGAGGTAAGACTCCGGATGCTGACACCCGTGATCCTGGAGTAGTTGAGTTGAGAGAGCTATACTCTGCAACAACTTCTCCCTGGAAGATGCTTTTATCAACAGATCGTCCAGATATGGAATTATGGTGGTCATTCCGAGTTGTTCGCTCGGTCATTTCTCTGACGTCCTAGTGGATGCTGGGACTCCGTCAGGACCATGGGGATTAGCGGCTCCGCAGGAGACAGGGCACAAAAATAAAAGCTTTAGGACTAGGTGGTGTGCACTGGCTCCTCCCCCTATGACCCTCCTCCAAGCCCCAGTTAGGTTTTTGTGCCCGTCCGAGCAGGGTGCAATCTAGGTGGCTCTCCTAAAGAGCTGCTTAGAAAAAGTTATTAGGTTTTTTATTTTCAGTGAGTCCTGCTGGCAACAGGCTCACTGCAACGAGGGACTTAGGGGAGAAGAAGTGAACTCACCTGCGTGCAGGATGGATTGGCTTCTTAGGCTACTGGACACCTTTAGCTCCAGAGGGATCGAACACAGGCCCAGCCATGGAGTCCGGTCCCGGAGCCGCGCCGCCGACCCCCTTGCAGATGCCGAAAAGTGAAGAGGTCCAGAAACCGGCGGCAGAAGACTTTTCAGTCTTCATGAGGTAGCGCACAGCACTGCAGCTGTGCGCCATTGTTGTCAGCACACTTCACACCAGCGGTCACTGAGGGTGCAGGCCGCTGGGGGGGGCGCCCTGGGCAGCAATGATAATACCTTGTTCTGGCTAAAAATACATCACATATAGCCCCTGGGGCTATATGGATGTATTTAACCCCTGCCAGGTCTCACAAACACCGGGAGAAGAGCCCGCCGAAATAGGGGGCGGGGCCTATCTCCTCAGCACACAGCGCCATTTTCCTGCACAGCTCCGCTGCGAGGAAGGCTCCCAGGACTCTCCCCTGCACTGCACTACAGAAACAGGGTAAAAAAACAGAGAGGGGGGGCACTTTTTTGGCGATATTGATATATTAAGCTGCTATAAAGGAAACAACACTTCTGTAGGGTTGTTCCTATATATTTATAGCGCTTGGGTGTGTGCTGGCAAACTCTCCCTCTGTCTCCCCAAAGGGCTAGTGGGGTCCTGTCTTCGATAAGAGCATTCCCTGTGTGTCTGCTGTGTGTCGGTACGTGTGTGTCGACATGTATGAGGACGATGTTGGTGTGGAGGCGGAGCAATTGCCGGTAATAGTGATGTCACCCCCTAGGGAGTCGACACCGGAATGGATGGCTTTGTTTATGGAATTACGTGATAATGTCAGCACGTTACAAAAATCAGTTGACGACATGAGACGGCCGGCAAACCAGTTAGTACCTGTCCAGGCGTCTCAAACACCGTCAGGGGCTGTAAAACGCCCTTTACCTCAGTCGGTCGACACAGACCCAGACACGGACACCGAATCTAGTGTCGACGGTGAAGAAACAAACGTATTTTCCAGTAGGGCCACACGTTATATGATCACGGCAATGAAGGAGGCTTTGCATATCTCTGATACTGCAAGTACCACAAAAAGGGGTATTATGTGGGGTCTGAAAAAACTACCTGTAGTTTTCCTGAATCAGAGGAATTGAATGAAGTGTGTGATGAAGCTTGGGTTAACCCCGATAGAAAACTGCTAATTTCAAAGAAGTTATTGGCATTATATCCTTTCCCGCCAGAGGTTAGGGCGCGCTGGGAAACACCCCCTAGGGTGGATAAGGCACTCACACGCTTATCAAAACAAGTGGCGTTACCGTCTCCTGAAACGGCCGCCCTCAAGGATCCAGCTGATAGGAGGCTGGAAACTACCCTGAAAAGTATATACACTCATACTGGTGTTATACTGCGACCAGCCATCGCCTCAGCATGGATGTGCAGTGCTGGGGTGGTTTGGTCGGATTCCCTGACTGAAAATATTGATACCCTGGATAGGGACAGTATTTTATTGACTATAGAGCAATTAAAGGATGCTTTTCTTTATATGCGAGATGCTCAGAGGGATATTTGTACTCTGGCATCGAGAGTAAGTGCGATGTCCATATCTGCCAGAAGAAGTTTATGGACGCGACAGTGGTCAGGTGATGCGGATTCCAAACGGCATATGGAAGTATTGCCATATAAAGGGGAGGAATTATTTGGGGTCGGTCTATCGGATTTGGTGGCCACGGCAACAGCTGGGAAATCCACCTTTTTACCTCAGGTCCCCTCCCAACAGAAAAAGACACCGTCTTTTCAGTCGCAGTCCTTTCGTTCCTATAAGAACAAGCGGGCAAAAGGACAGTCATATCTGCCCTGAGGCAAAGGAAAGGGTAAGAGAGTGCACCAAGCAGCTCCCTCCCAGGAGCAGAAGCCCTCCCCGGCTTCTGCAAAGCCCTCAGCATGACGCTGGGGCTTTACAAGCAGACTCAGGGGCGGTGGGGGGTCGACTCAAGAATTTCAGCGCACAGTGGGCTCACTCACAGGTGGACCCCTGGATCCTGCAGGTAGTATCTCAGGGTTACAGGTTGGAATTCGAGAAGTCTCCCCCTCGCCGGTTCCTAAAGTCTGCTCTGCCAACATCTCCCTCAGACAGGGCGACGGTATTGGAAGCCATTCACAAGCTGTATTCTCAGCAGGTGATAGTCAAAGTACCCCTCCTACAACAGGGAAAGGGGTATTATTCCACACTATTTGTGGTACCGAAGCCGGACGGCTCGGTAAGACCTATTCTAAATCTGAAATCTTTGAACCTGTACATACAAAAATTCAAGTTCAAGATGGAGTCACTCAGAGCAGTGATAGCGAATCTGGAAGAAGGGGACTTTATGGTGTCCCTGGACATCAAGGATGCTTACCTGCATGTCCCAATTTGCCCTTCACATCAAGGGTACCTCAGGTTCGTGGTGCAAAACTGTCATTATCAGTTTCAGACGCTGCCGTTTGGATTGTCCACGGCACCTCGGGTCTTTACCAAGGTAATGGCCGAAATGATGTTTCTTCTGCGAAGAAAAGGCGTATTAATTATCCCTTACTTGGAAGATCTCCTGATAAGGGCAAGGTCCAGAGAACAGCTGGAGGACGTAGTAGCACTAACCCAAGTAGTGGTGCAACAGCACGGGTGGATTCTGAATTTTCCAAAATCTCAATTGACCCCGACGACACGTCTGCTGTTCCTGGGAATGATTCTGGACACGGTTCAGAAAAAGGTGTTTCTTCCGGAGGAGAAAGCCAGGGAGTTATCCGAACTTGTCAGGAACCTCCTAAAACCAGGAAAAGTGTCTGTGCATCAATGCACAAGAGTCCTGGGAAAAATGGTGGCTTCTTACGAAGCGATTCCATTCGGCAGATTCCACGCACGAACTTTTCAGTGGGATCTGCTGGACAAATGGTCCGGATCGCATCTGCAGATGCATCAGCGGATAACTTTGTCTCCACGGACAAGGGTGTCTCTTCTGTGGTGGTTGCTGAGTGCTCATCTGTTAGAGGGCCGCAGATTCGGCATACAGGACTGGGTCCTGGTGACCACGAATGCCAGTCTGAGAGGCTGGGGAGCAGTCACACAGGGAAGAAACTTCCAGGGAGTGTGGTCAAGCCTGGAGATGTCTCTTCACATAAATATACTGGAGCTAAGAGCGATTTACAATGCTCTAAGCCTGGCAAAACCCCTGCTTCAGGGTCAGCCGGTGTTGATCCAGTCGGACAACATCACGGCAGTCGCCCACGTAAACAGACAGGGCGGCACAAGAAGCAGGAGGGCAATGGCAGAAGCTGCAAGGATTCTTCGCTGGGCGGAAGATCATGTGATAGCACTGTCAGCAGTGTTCATTCCGGGAGTGGACAACTGGGAAGCGGACTTCCTCAGCAGACACGACCTACACCCGGGAGAGTGGGGACTTCATCCAGAAGTCTTCCACATGATTGTGAACCGTTGGGAAAAACCAAAGGTGGATATGATGGCGTCCCGCCTCAACAAAAAACTGGACAGGTATTGCGTCAGGTCAAGAGACCCTCAGGCAATAGCTGTGGACGCTCTGGTAACACCGTGGGTGTTCCAGTCAGTGTATGTGTTTCCTCCTCTGCCTCTCATACCAAAAGTACTGAGAATTATACGGCAAAGGGGAGTAAGAACGATACTCGTGGCTCCGGATTGGCCAAGAAGAACTTGGTACCCGGAACTTCAGGAGATGCTCACGGAAGATCCGTGGCCTCTACCTCTAAGACAGGACCTGCTTCAGCAGGGACCTTGTCTATTCCAAGACTTACCGCGGCTGCGTTTGACGGCATGGCGGTTGAACGCCGAATTCTAAGGGAAAAAGGCATTCCGGAAGAGGTCATCCCTACCCTGGTAAAAGCCAGGAAGGAGGTGACTGCACAACATTATCACCGCATTTGGAGAAAATATGTTGCGTGGTGTGAGGCCAGGAAGGCCCGACGGAGGAATTTCAACTGGGTCGATTCCTACATTTCCTGCAAACAGGAGTGTCTATGGGCCTCAAATTAGGGTCCATTAAGGTTCAAATTTCGGCCCTGTCGATTTTCTTCCAGAAAGAATTGGCTTCAGTTCCTGAAGTCCAGACTTTTGTAAAAGGAGTACTACATATACAGCCCCCGGTTGTGCCCCCAGTGGCTCCGTGGGATCTTAATGTAGTTTTGGATTTTCTCAAATCCCATTGGTTTGAGCCACTCAAATCGGTGGATTTGAAATATCTTACATGGAAAGTAACCATGCTACTGGCTCTGGCTTCAGCCAGGAGAGTGTCAGAATTGGCGGCTTTATCGTATAAAAGCCCATATCTGATTTTCCATTCGGACAGGGCAGAACTGCGGACGCGTCCTCAGTTTCTGCCTAAGGTGGTTTCAGCATTTCACCTGAACCAGCCTACTGTGGTGCCTGCGGCTACTAGCGATTTGGAGGATTCCAAGTTGCTGGACGTTGTCAGGGCATTGAAAATATATATTTCAAGGACGGCTGGAGTCAGAAAATCTGACTCGCTGTTTATACTGTATGCACCCAACAAGCTGGGTGCTCCTGCTTCTAAGCAGACGATTGCTCGTTGGATTTGTAGCACAATTCAACTTGCACATTCTGTGGCAGGCCTGCCACAGCCAAAATCTGTCAAGGCCCATTCCACAAGGAAGGTGGGCTCATCTTGGGCGGCTGCCGAGGGGTCTCGGCATTACAACTCTGCCGAGCAGCTACGTGGTCGGGGGAGAACACATTTGTAAAATTCTACAAATTTGATACCCTGGCTAAGGAGGACCTGGAGTTCTCTCATTCGGTGCTGCAGAGTCATCCGCACTCTCCCGCCCGTTTGGGAGCTTTGGTATAATCCCCATGGTCCTGACGGAGTCCCAGCATCCACTAGGACGTCAGAGAAAATAAGATTTTACTTACCGATAAATCTATTTCTCGTAGTCCGTAGTGGATGCTGGGCGCCCATCCCAAGTGCGGATTGTCTGCAATACTTGTACATAGTTATTGTTACAAAAAAATCGGGTTGTTATTGTTGTGAGCCGTCTGTTCAGAGGCTCCTACGTTTGTCATACTGTTAACTGGGTTCAGATCACAAGTTGTACGGTGTGATTGGTGTGGCTGGTATGAGTCTTACCCGGGATTCAAAATCCTTCCTTATTGTGTACGCTCGTCCGGGCACAGTATCCTAACTGAGGCTTGGAGGAGGGTCATAGGGGGAGGAGCCAGTGCACACCACCTAGTCCTAAAGCTTTTATTTTTGTGCCCTGTCTCCTGCGGAGCCGCTAATCCCCATGGTCCTGACGGAGTCCCAGCATCCACTACGGACTACGAGAAATAGATTTATCGGTAAGTAAAATCTTATTTTTCTTCGCATCGCAGCGATTTTCCGCTTATTGCGCATGCGCAAGGTTCGCACTGCGACTGCGCCAAGTAAATCTGCTATGCAGTTAGGTAATTTACTCATGGCATTACAAGGTTTTTTCTTCGTTCTGGTGATCGTAATGTGATTGACAGGAAGTGGGTGTTTCTGGGCGGAAACTGGACGTTTTATGGGAGTGTGTGAAAAAACGCTACAGTTTCTGGGAAAAACGCGGGAGTGGCTGGAGAAATGGAGGAGTGTCTGGGCGAACACTGGGTGCGTTTGTGACGTCAAACCAGGAACGACAAGCCCTGAACTGATCGCACTGGCAGAGTAAGTCTCGAGCTACTCAGAAACTGCACAGAGAAGTCTTTTCGCAATATTGCGAATCTTTCGTTCGCAATTTTGAGAAGCTAAGATTCACTCCCAGTAGGCGGTGGCTTAGCGTGTGCAATGCTGCTAAAAGCAGCTTGCGAGCGATCAACTCGGAATGAGGGCCTATGTTCAGTCCCTGCCTGCGGAGGAGTACAGATCACATATATAAGAGAGCGCATGAAAGTTTTAAACATTTTTTCTCTTACGTCCTAGAGGATGCTGGGGTCCATATTAGTACCATGGGGTATAGACGGGTCCACCAGGAGCCATTGGCACTTTAAGAGTTTAATAGTGTGGGCTGGCTCCTCCCTCTATGCCCCTCCAACCAGACTCAGTTTAGAAAATGTGCCCGGAGGAACCAGTCACAGCTAGGGGAGCTCTACAGGGCTTCTTTAGTAAAAGTATTTTTAGAGTTTGTTATTTTACAGGGAGGCTGCAGGCAACAGCCTCCCTGCATCGAGGGGCTGAGGAGGGGAGCAGTGTCCGCCCTGCGGGGTCAGAGCCACTGTCTGCTGACTGGACATTGAGCTCAAGAGGGGACAGATCGCGCCCCACCACAGGGAAACACTCACCCCGGCAGCCAGCCGCCACCCCCTCATAGTACTGAAGAGTGGTGAGTTAGTCACTGTCCCCCCTTACAAGCGGGGGGGGCAGTGTGAAGAGGGCGGCTTAATGGTAGGAGACCGGTATTAACCGTGCTCCCAGATAGCTCAGTGGTACGGCGCTGTGAGGGGCGCCCTGAGCCGGTACAGAACCCTTCACTAGCCAGCACAAATTTCCTCAGGCCAGTATAATCTTCAAGAGCGGGAAGACAGCACCACTGAAGGGGCGGAGCTTGTCAGAGCGGACCCAGCAGCGTTCAGCGCCATTTTTCCTACCTGCAATCAGTGCCAGTGGATGTCCAGGTCCCTCCAGAGCAACTCCAGCTATCTGTACGGTACCAGGGGGTTGTAGAAGGGAGGGGAGGCTGTATTTAGGCTGTTGCCTATTAAGGGACACAGTCAGCACTGGTTGGGGTCTCCCTATACTTCTAATAGCGCTGTGTGTGGGTTGGCTCCAATCTCTGTGTCTCTCTGCCATTCTTGGGGGGAAACTCTGTCTAATAAATACCCTGTGTGTTTGTGGGGTGTTTGGTGTGTGTGACAACATGTCTAGGGACACTGTTTCATATGCTGCAGAGGATTTGTCTTCCCTGGAAGACTCCATACCATGTAATCAGGATTGCACTGTTGTAGCGCAGATCCCGGCTAGACAGCCAGAATGGTTAGTCTCTCTGAGGGGGACTATTTCTCAGATTTCTGATAGGGTTGCTAGGACTGAGCATGCTACTCAGATCCTACAATCCTCTATGGTGGTATGGTCTGATACTGCTTCCTCGGGGTCCCCTGCGGCACATTCTCAGAAACGTGCACTTGCACTGCTTACGCAGGATGACACGGACACCGACTCTGACACTGCAGACGGTGACGGGGATGTGTCGAGGGGGACAGCATCACTTGCTAGGGGGGTGCAGTTGATGATTGAAGCTGTAAGGTATGTTTTACATATTTCTGACACAGCTCCTGATCAGGTGGAGGAGGCCTTCTTTACAGATAATACGAAGCCCCCCCTCACCTTCCCGGCATCCAAAGAATTAAACGCTATCTTTGAAAAAGCCTGGGAAACTCCGGAAAATAAATTTCAGATCCCAAAGAGGGTCTTGGTTACTTTTCCCTTCCCAGAGGAAGATAGAAGGAAATGGGAGTCCCTGCCGATAGTCGACGCCTCTGTCTCCAGGCTGTCTAAACAGGTGGTGTTGCCAGTTCCGGGATCTACCGCATTGTAGGACCCGGCAGATCGCAAGGTGGATACTACGCTTACTACGTGAGCTCAGGAAGCAGCAGCACCGAGGTCCTGCAATGTATCCTGTAACATGGTGACACGGCCGGCAGCATTGTGGGTAGTGGCAGGCAGCGGATGTGTGAATCAGTGTCCAGTATCATGCATCCTGCAGCCATGGGGCTCCACACTGTGTGGTGTTTGGCTGTAAGAGGGAATGGGGGGGGGGGGATGCAGGTCTCCATGGGCATTTGAGCAGGTGGCATCCTGTGAACTCGCTACTGTGTGCGGCCCGGGGCTCTGTGAGACGTGTACCAGTACAGTATGTTGTGTTCCCCACTAAATGGTACAAATGGGGTTCAGATATTAGACAGATTTATTATACTGTATATGTAATGGGAGAAAAGTGTTAAATAAATGTATTATGGTGGTCATTCCGAGTTGTTCGCTCGCTAGCTGCGTTTAGCAGCAGTGCACACGCTAAGCCGCTGCCCTCTGGGAGTGAATCTTAGCTTTGCAGAATTGCGAATAGAAATTTCTTTGCAGTTTCTGAGTAGCTCCAGACTTACTCTGCCATTGCGATCAGTTCAGTCAGTTTCGTTCCTGGTTTGACGTCACAAACACACCCAGCGTTCGCCCAGACACTCCCCCGTTTCTCCAGCCACTCCCGCGTTTTTCCCAGAAACGGCAGCGTTTTTTCACACACTCCCATAAAACGGCCAGTTTCCGCCCAGAAACACCCACTTCCTGTCAATCACACTCCAATCACCAGAACGAAGAAAAAACCTTGTAATGCCGTGAGTAAAATACCAAACTTCTTAGCAAATTTACTTGGCGCAGTCGCAGTGCGAACATTGCGCATGCGCAATTAGCGGAAAATCGCTGTGATGCGAAGAAAATTACCGAGCGAACAACTCGGAATGAGGGCCTATGTGTGTGCGCACTTGTGGCAGTGAGTATATATGTGGTTATGTGTGTGCATATGTGGCTATGTGTGTCTATATGCGGTTATGTATGTGTATATGTGGTTATGCGTGTGCATGCGTGTGCATATGTGGCTTTGAGTGTGCAACTGTGCATATGTGGTTATGGGTGTGCATATATGGCTGTGAGTGTGTATATGTAGTAATGCATGTACATATGTCTGTGAGTGTGTATATGTGTATGACGTGCTCTACCTGGTGCAATGTGTATAATGTGCTCTACCTGGTGCAATGTGTATAATGTGCTCTACCTGGTGCAATGTGTGTAATGTGCTCTACCTGGTGCAATGTGTGTAATGTGCTCTACCTGGTGCAATGTCTATAATGTGCTCTACCTGGTCAATGTGTATAATGTGCTCTACCTGGTCAATATGTATAATGTGCTCTACCTGGTGCAATGTGTATAATGTGCTTTACCTGGTGCAATGTGTATATCGTGCTCTACTTGGTGCAATGTGTATAATGTGCTTTACCTGGTGCAATGTGTATATTGTGCTCTACCTGGTACAATGTGTATAATGTGCTTTACCTGGTGCAATGTGTATAATGTGCTTTACCTGGTGCAATGTGTATAATTTGCTTTACTTGGTGCAATGTGTAAACAATGGGTGTCATTCCGAGTTGTTCGCTCCTTGCCAATTTTCGCTATGCTGCAATTTGTTACAAATTGCGCATGTGCAAGGCACGCAGGGCGCATGCGCTTATTTAACACAAAACTTAGCAGTTTTGCTGTGGCTTCTGCGGCACTTTTCAGTCGCACTGCTGTTTGGTAAATGATTGACAGAAAAGGGGCGTTTCTGGGCGGCAACTCAGCGTTTTCCCAGTGTTTGCTAAAAAACGCAGGCATGTCAGGGAAAAACGCGGGAGTGTCTAGAGAAACAGGGGAGTGGCTGGCCGACCGCAGGGCGTATTTGTGACGTCAAACCAGGAACTAAATGGACTGAGCTGATCGCAATCTGTGAGTAGGTCCGTAACTACTCAGAAACTGCTAAGAATTATTTAGTAGCAGTTTTGCTAATTTCTCATTCGCTAATCTGCTAACCTAAGATACACTCCCAGAGGGCGGCGGCCTAGTGTGTGCAATGCTGCTAAAAGCAGCTAGCGAGCGAACAACTTGGAATAAGGGCCATTGTTCTTTACCTGGTGCAATGTGTATAATGTGCTCTGCCTGGCGCAAAGTGTATACCATGCTCTACATGGCACAAAGGGGATGATTCCGAGTTGTTCGCTCGCTAGCTGCTTTTAGCAGCATTGCACACGCTAAGCAGTCGCCCTCTGGGAGTGTATTCTAGCATAGCAGAAGTGCGAACGAAAGATTACCAGAATTGCAAATAGAAATTTCTTAGCAGTTTCTGAGTAGCTCCAGACTTACTCTGCCATTGCGACCAGCTCAGTCGTTCCTGGTTTGACGTCACAAACACACCCAGCATTTGCCCAACCACTCCCCGTTTATCCAGCCACTCCTGCGTTTTGCAACTCGAACGCCAGCGTTTTTCCGCACACTCCCATAAAACGGCCAGTTTCCGCCCAGAAACACCCAATTCCTGTCAATCACACTACGATCAGCACAGCGATGAAGAAGCTTTGTTACGCCGTGAGTAAAATACCTAACTTTTGTGTAAAATAACTAAGCACATGCGCTCTGCGAACCTTGCGCATTAAGCGACTAATCGCAGTATAGCAAAAATCGGCAACGAACGAACAACTCAGAATGCCCCCCAAAGTGTAGAACGTGCTCTATCTGGCGCAATATGTAGAACATGCTCTACCTGGCGCAGTGTGTGTATAGGAGGTTCTACCTGGTGCAATGTGTATAAGCGGCATTACTGTGTGGTGTAATGTTAATTGGCACTATTATGTGGCCATGCCCCTTCCCCATGAAGCCACACCCCTAAAATTTTGCTGCGCGCCTATGGCGCTCACTTTCCATGTGTACATTTGATTAAGCCTTCTGAGCAATAATCCCACCCACTTCACAGACTCCACCCCCTCAACAGACACACACACGCCATTAGGGCTGCTTCAATACATTTCCCGGACTTGTTTTTGATCCCAATCCGCCCCTGGCTGAACTTCTTCTGCTGGAGCCGTCCGGCCTTTCCTTGCCGGAACCTGTGTATCCAAGGCGTGATGTACGGATGTAGTACGGCACCCAGTTATGGTGGCGTGCCGCTGGATTTTACCCTACTGGAGCCGTCCAACTTCTGCTCTCCGGAGCCCAAGCAGGCAGGCCCAGTGGATAACAGTGACGCTAATTCACCAAGCCTGCAGCAATAGGGTCTGTCCCACTGTCCGATAATTGTTTCAAACCACAATAGCAGGGTGCCCTTAACGCGTTTCTCCGCTGTAGTATTTTAACGGTTTTATCAGAAGGTAACCACCTGTGTTATGCACACTTCTATTTAAGCAGAGTCTCCTCCAATCAATTTCTCTTAGTCATGATAAGAGACAGGTGTGCTGCAGGTGTATATGCATATATATTCTTTGTGGCCGGCTAAGTATACTCTCTATCAATGCATTACAGGGACCATGTCCCCATAATCATAATATATATTAAAACACCATATAATAAACATCATCACTAAATAAAATATATATATAAACTGTATTTACAATTTTTAATCATGGCAACACGTGAGAAATGAAAGGTTATCACAATTATACCAATGTACGAGATAAGTGGATTCAAAAATAATGTTTATTGACGAAGCTGCTACAGTGCAGTGAAACGCGTGTAGGGCACAGCATGTCCACGTGTGTCTATTTGATAATGTTATAACAGGAATGTACAATATTGCATTATTTAAGGGTTGTTTTGCAGAGAAGCAAAAGAAGACTTTATCATGTCTCTCTGGGGCACACTTTATTTAAATTGACTGATTAGTAAAGTTATGAAACTTATAGAATGTATATGCAACAATAAAACTTAACTTTTAATATACTCTACAGACGAAAAAGATAATATAAAAATGTTGCTGTGTAAATCAGCAAAATTGGTTAAAACAAGTATTAAATAACACGTATTAGGTAACGATATGGTGATATGTCACTCACTTGATTTGAAGTGGGTGGCAGAAAGTTTGTCTGTACAGCCACTGGATTTTAAATTCTTGTTATCTCTATCAACTTTTGATTTGATATACACCTGTGTATTCATAAGAGAGATTCAAGAAAACCGGCTTTTGTGAATCCGGACTCCTATTATAGTATTCAGCTGAGGTAAGTATTCTGCATAGTTTACTTGCAATGGAATTTGCTGATCGGCGGAAGGTATGTTCCTTAATACTACAGTACCCAGTATTCCCAGAGGGTCACCCTTTCTGCAGGGCTGGTTCTGGCGCCCTGTGCACCCTGGGCGGCAATAGGGGGCGTGGCTTTGTAAGGGGGCGTGGTCATGTACGCCCCCTGTGCAGACTGAAATGATGTGCGGTGCGCAATGACGTGTACGCGTCTAGTTTCCCTTCGTGGAGAGGACCTTTGCTGTGCGGTGCGCGATGACGTCATCGCGCACCGCACAGCAAAGGTCCTCTCCACGAAGGGAAACTAGACGCGTACACGTCTAGTTTCCCTTCACAGCGGCAGCGGGGGGCTGGAGGCAGCGGCCAGCGGCAGCAGGGGGGCTGCGGCCAGCGGGGAGCACACAACAGCAGCAGATCTTGCCCTGGTGCGGCGCCCTCCGGAAGGCGGCGCCCCGGGCAAAAGTCCTGCTTGCCCGTGGCAAGATCCGCTACTGCCTTTCTGGTACTGACCGGGCCCAATGCTGCTTGGCTTCCAATATCAGACGAGATCGGGCAGGTCCAGCATGGTATGACTGTAGAGCAGAGGTTCTCAACCTCGGTCCTCAAGGGCTCACACAGTGCATGTTTTGCAGGTCTCCTCACAGAATCACAAGTGAAATAATTAGCTCCACCTGTGGACCTTTTACAATGTGTCAGTGAGTAATTAATACACCTGTGCACCTGCTGGATTACCTGCAAAACATGCACTGTGTGAGCCCTTGAGGACCGAGTTTGAGAACCTCTGCTGTAGAGAATAAAGTTGATACCTCTCAGCATGGGGGATAGCTGCTACTTAAGCAAGTTGAGGCACGAAGGTCCAGAGAAAGGTGTTATAAATAGCCAATTATTGGCCCAAGAAAAAACACAGTTTTCAGGGGAACCAAAATATTGGTGGGTAAAAAAGAAAGCCTCATAGGAATGGAGAGATTATTTTCTCTCCCATGGGAAATCCCCCACACAAGAATTGTGGTAAAAACACATACAAGATTTACCACGAACGAATTGTGTTGAAACAATTATGAGAGTGGTATGTCCTAATTAATGAGGTATGAATGTAGCAGAAATATGTTGAATCATACATAAAGATTGACATAGCTGCTCAGGCAGCCTTTGTGCTGGAATCTATCAGTCTTATTAGAGAAAGATACAATTGTATTTAAATAATGGCCACAATAATGAGTTGCTGAATATATTGTGAGAATACTGATTCACATAGCAACATGACAATACACTTAGAATACACCACATGGGCTGCAAAGGCAGCTGTCTGTCTATTGCTGAAAGATACAGTTGTTTTTAAATAATTGTCACAGTGATGAATCGCTGAAAATGTTGCAGAATACTGACTCATATAACAACATAAAAAGTTCCTGAGGAATTCACATTGAATCCAGCACTTAAGCTGCGAAAGCAGCTGATAGTCTGTTAAGAAAGGATACAGTTATATTTAAATAATAGTCACAATTAGTGAAGACAGACTATCTGTAAATAAACACTAGTGATAGTATTGTATAGGCAAAAGCTCTCCTGCAGTCGGGATGCCTGTGGTCAAAATAAATAAATGCCTGACTAAGTTGGTAGTGCTGATACTAGAGAGAATTAATTAATTGATTAATTAATTGAATTATTAAATAATTAATTGATGCACCAATAAATTAACAGCTGATAAATGGTTTCCCTACACTGGGTGAATACCCTGTGTATGTATACAGTAACCAGGGAAAGGTCAGGCAGGTGTTATTTCCAGAAAACTTGTTGCTGGTGAAACGGTCCTGTCTGTGCAGCATGAACAGAGTGGGTGAAGCTTCTCCCCTGTACCTGCGCTGGGTACACGGGGGTGAAACCTGACCAGGGAGCTATAACCTGCTGCAGAGAGCGGTGCTCTACTTGCTGCGTGCGCTGGAGAGGAGTCCGCCCGTCGGAGCCCCGTTACGGAGGTCCCGGAAGTGACGCGCGTTTCGCTGTGAGGAGCTTGTTCACATGATCGTCTGATCTGTGAGCCCTCCGTGTGTGTCTCTTAACAGATGTATTAGCCAATCTCCTTGTAGGGAGACATGATTGACCTGATGGCAGACCAATGGGTAGCTAAAATCGGAACAATAGGGATGTTATGCTGAGAATACAGAGACAATGGATCTATTACCTGGAATGCAAAGCAGATGTGACATATCTGAATAATGTCATTAACTGGTCCTGCTATAATAGATAATAGTCGGTAGCTATATGTTGGTTACCATTCTTGCCGCATATGGTATAAAAATTGTATAACAATTATTGTACAATCTGGTCCAGTGCAGATTCCAAAAAACCCCCACCCAATATTGCATTATGTCAGCTGTCTGCCCCCATTGATAAGGACAATAAGCGGAGGTGTGATAGATATTGCTGAGGGAACACCAAGTGATACATTTTATATAACCAATCTTCCAAAGAGAACTGTCAGCACTCACTGAGAGAGAGAGACTACAGTGAATCTTATAAATATGCATGTATTAGAGTTTGGACATAAGAACTGAGACCCATTCCATTGTCAGTCATTCTAGACACTAACTAAAATGCTGTTGGTATAATATTGTCCTCACATAGTATGGACATACTGAGATATTTCTAGTTCACTAAGTGGCTGTAGTAGCATTCATTATACTGCCACATATCAGTTATTTCTGGGAAGTAAGTAACGGAGAGGCATGTTCTGACAGGATACTAAATTGAACACACAATGGGGGTCATTCCGAGTTGTTCGCTCGCTAGCAGATTTTAGCAGCATTGCACACGCTAAGCCGCCACCCTCTGGGAGTGTATCTTAGCTTAGCAGAATTACGAACGAAAGATTAGCAGAATTGCGAATAGAAAATTCTTAGCAGTTTCTGAGTAGCTCGAGACTTACTCCTACACTGCGACCAGCTCAGCCCGTTTCGTTCCTGGTTTGAACGCCCTGCGTTCGGCCAGCCACTCCCCCGTTTCTCCAGACACTCCCGCATTTTATCCTGACACGCCTGTGTTTTTCCGCACACTCCCAGAAAACGGCCAGTTTCCGCCCTGAAACACCCACTTCCTGTCAATCACACTCCGATCACTTCAACAATGAAAATTCTTCGTTCGGACGTGAGTAAATGTAAATCTACTAAGTTTTGAGCTAAAATACTTAGCGCATGCACATTTTTGCCTTTTGCAATGAGTGAACAACTCAGAATGACCCCCAGCAACAATTAAACTGGCAACATTTATGAGCCAGCAAACAGCTGAGTGTTTCCAATAGATTATTGTAACAATTATCAGTGAAACAGTACATTCAAGCATACCTGCCATAAAACAACAGCATAATATTAGTGTTTGGGATACCCTGAATCTACAAGCATAGATGTTGATATCCCACCGCCACAACACTATCAGTAGGGAATATAATATGCAAATAGGTTGTTTGACTTGATGGGTCATATTATTACAATATTTATGGCAGACCTGAAGCCACATATGAATGACTGACAACTAGACGTGCACCGATCTAAAGGCCCATGCACACTTGTCGATGCACACGTGGTTAATGACCGTCGTTAACGACTTCCCTTGAACTTCCCTTGAACAGCTAAGCAAACGACATGAGCATACACACTACCAACGACCAAAGACCATTCATCGTTGAAGCATCCAAGCTGAACAGTTTATTAAAATAATGAGCTGGGAACAGGGCTGGTGAACAGTGGCTTGGTCGCTGGTCGTTCACACCATACACATTCAACGACGTCTCTGGTCGGTAACGACCATAGGGGAAATTGAGCATACATGCTCCATAGATAAGCGAGGGTCGTTAACGTCCCGCGGGGCCGCACATCGGTGGTCGTCGGATGCATACATACTTGATGATATAATGAGCGACGTCGTTGATGAGGGCTGAAATGAACGACGTCGCTCATTTTATCGTCAAGTGTGTATGGGCCTTAACTGATGTGTACTGATTATTTACAGACACACATTTATTTTGGCTGTATCCCCCTTTGGATTTCTAAGAAGGTGACATAGACTCCTGCTGAATCAGAAATTTCCTATATATCCCTCCCTTTTTATTAAATTAAGACCTGTAAGAATCATTATACTTGTAAAAAGTATGATTACCACATCTATGTTAACATTACAATTACACTGTAAAATAATAAGGATTACTCCTTTAACGGTGTGATTAGCTAGTCTGGCATGTTCTAACATATGGAGGCACAGATTTCTGTTGAGATTTGGTTTGAAACCATATAGATAGGAACCAAGCCGTACTCATAGATAGTCTGCTCTCTGGTAAAATTGTAATGGGAGCAATACCACCTATATTTCTGCTGCGGGGTACACTGGGCTCCACAAGTCTGGACAATGGGGGTATGGAATAAGATCTTGATCCGAGGCACCAACAGACTCAAAGCTTTGACTGTTCCCAGAATGCACAGAGCCGCCTCCTATATCACCCCGCCTCCCAGCACAGGAGCTCAGTTTGTCAGTTGGTGCTGCACACAGCAGGCACATAACAGAGGGGCTGCTCCAGGCAGCCCTGAGAAAAGCTTTTTATGAGGTAAAAAGTGAAGACTTCAAGGACAGCAGCGGTGGTAAATGTCTTGTGAAATTCACTGCTGCAGCTCCATCTCTCCCCAGCGGCGCTGTACACTCCCGAGCCCTGGTTGCCGGGTACCTACAGCGGAGGCTCCGGTTTTCTTCATGTTAGGCACACATGGCTGGGGCTCTCCAGGATCGCATGGCCGCGCTTCGGGAGGTGGTAAGTGGATCCCGCTCGTGGGACCCGGTCTTTATCACTATCCGGCGTGGTCAGTGGGAGGCGGGCCGCGCTCGCTGGTGGTGGACACTGTGCCAGTACAGGCAATCCCACTAGATCACCAGGGCATGGGACAGGTCAGGTTTTCTCTATAAACCGTTTTATTAGAGCCCGCTGTACCCAGTGGTTTTGCCAGCAGGGGGATAGAGCTTGAACCTGAAGCCCCTCCCCCAGCCCCAGGGTGCCATTTTCTGCAAATGTTCCCGCCCTGGAGCTGCATATCTGTCTCTCCCTCACTCCCAGTCAGTGTCTGCGGCAGAGCCGGCCCTAACCAATATGATGCCCTAGGCAAGATTTTGGCTGGTGCCCCCTAGCACCACCGCTAGTTCCACCTCTGACCCTGCACCCCTTTCCCAGCACCATCACCCCCCACCCATAGCAGTCCTTTATTGTTTTCCTACCCCCTGTAATTTAAATAAGAACAGTGTGCACATTCGGTGCACAGCCCAAAAAGGTATGTGTTTTTGCTGGCAAGGGGCATGGCCACACAATAGTACCCCCAATTCAATTTATGCCTCACAGTAGTGCAACTTTATTCACAATTTATCATACGATAGTGTCCCTTATTCACATTACATCACACAGTAGTACCAATTTACCTTATATACGTTACTTCTCACAGTAGTGCCCCTCATTCACATAACATCATACTGAATTGCTCCTTATTCACATTATACCACACCATATTTCTCTTTATTCTCATTACACCACGCCATATTGCTCCTTATTCACATTACACCACACCATATTGCTCTTTATTGTCATTACACCACACCATATTGCTACTTATTCACATTACACCACACCATATTGCTCTTTATTCACATTACACCACACAGTAGAGCACCTTATACACATAATGCCACACACATTGGTAATGCATTTATACACATAATACCACACAGTAATGCCCCTGACACATATGACACACATTATTAATGCCCTTATAAACATAGTGTACCTTACACATTATGCCAACCCTTATTAATGCCCTTATACACATAATTTCCCTTACACATATGCCACATTTTGTTAATGCCCTTATACACATAATGACACACATAATGTCCCTTGCACATATGCCACACATTATCAGTGCCCTTATATACATAACGACACACATAGTGCCCCTTACACATTATTAATGCCCTTATACAAATAATGACACATATTGTTCCTGGCGTGAGTCAACTGGCAGCTCTGCTAATGTCGGGTGCCTATTTTTTATGAAAATGCATCTTATTTGCATTGCTATGTGGTTAGGATGCACAAGCAGCTTCTGCTGATTAAAATGATATGCAACATGCCTATATATTGTGTGCGACTGTGGCTGTATCTGCATACGAAATGCTGCACACAGAATATAGGCATGCCGCATATCATTTTAATCAGCAGAAGCTGCTTGTGCCCCTAGGCATACCAGATGCCCTAGGCAATTGCCTAGTTTGCCTATGCCTAAGGCCGGCTCTGGTCTGCGGCGCCATTATCCTTCAGCTCACTGTTCCTGGGACTGCTTGGGCAAATCCTCCTATGTAAAGCCGCCTGGTTGTCAGCGCTGTGCCTTTACATGGCACTTAAGTATTCTACCTGCCTTTTTAGACAGTGCTAGTTAAGAAAGAGTGCATTTAGTCAGGGTTTTCTAGTACAATTACCCTGTGATATACATCCAGTAGATAAAGACAACCTTTCTGTCAAAGTGACAGTTGGCAACACCCCCTTTCTCCTAGGCTCCACCCCCTTTAATATTAAATGATAGTGTTTGATATCGCTTTAATATAAAATTTAATACAAAATTTTATATTAAATTTATAGTGTTCGATAAACCGTATTAAAAGATAATGACTTTGAAAAGAGTGTCACGCAACACCAGTCGCAGAGTGTCACGCAACACCAGGCGCAGAATGCGCAATAAAGATCACAAACCAGCTTGTGATGAAAAAATTCACTATTTTGACTAGTCTGTACACTTTCAAACATTACTTTGTTATAGTTCACACATTCCAACAATTTAAACATCACGCTTGGTACAGATGGTACAGTTTTAAAAAGCATAATGACTAATGACCATGTCCATTTTCTTAGATGTACGGAAGCATCACACATGGCACTAATTTAAAAACATATTGATTTTAATGACCATTCGTGATAAATGATGACAGCACATTTTAAAAATCCACAGATCTACGGACTACAATATGACCATGTCCATTTTCTTAGATGTACGGAAGCATCACACATGGCACTAATTTAAAAACAAATTGATTTTAATGACCATGCGTGATAAATGATGACAGCACAATTTAAAAATCCACAGATCTACGGACTACCATGACAAAACAAATTCAAAAGTCTTAGTACTACAGAATACAAAACGTGTAATGATGACACCTGTTTATTAAACCAGCTTGTTATCTCTGTAGAAGAACATTAGCGCCACCTACAGGGTTATGTGTTGACTCAAATGACAGTGCTTTTAAATAAATATATATATATTCCTTATTCAAAATGTTTGGGACCAGCGGTATTTTGGATATTGTTTTTTTCCGTATTTTGGATTAATTAGATATCATAATGAGATATCATGGTGATGGGTCCTAAATCTAAGCACAGAATGCATTTATGTTACATGTACACCTTATACACACAGCCTGAAAGTAATTTTAGCTACAAATCAGTAAGCAGTGGATATTTATGGAATCATAAAATAATTTGTTTTCATGTACATTAGTACATAAGAACTTCTGTATAATGCTTTTTATGAATTCATTTTGTTATTAAATAATTTTAGGGGCTTTTTATGAATTAATTTTGTTATTAAATAATTTTATTCTAATTGTTTGTTTGGGTGACTTTTTTTGGTGATTGGTTATCCACTGTAGGAATCCAGAAAACCTCATCTTCTACAGTATAAGATATACCCATTTGGAAGGACTTCCGTTCAATCTGTACAAGAACTTTAGAGCACTCAGGAATTGTTTTTTCTGTATATATATATATATATATATATATATATATATATATATATAAGTATTTGGTATGTTTTTGAAGCGCTGAGTACGGTGTGTAAGGTACCGCTAACAGATTATATCTTTATTGTAACTGAAAAGAATTATTACATTTACTAATGTATAAACCAAAGTTTATATGCTTAAAAACTCCGCCCCAGCATCTTGGAAATGTGGGACGGCATACCACAGGTTTGGTGGGGGCCATATGGCTCACAGCCATGACTATAAGAATAGGACACAGTTCTGAAGTGGGACAGAGCACTGAGAAGGAATTTCAACCGAAGTTGCATCGCTATACACACGTGAAGACATTACGGTAAGTAATAATAATAATAATTGTATTTATATAGCGCTCTTTCTCCAATAGGACCCAAGGCACTTAAGTGTTATTATTATTATTATGCAGGGTTGCAGATTAAATATGTGGTAATAGTGCCATCTAGTGGATCATTTTGGGAATGCACTGACACTGTATTTCATGTAAATCGTTTGACTGACCTCATGTTTATACAAATTGCATATTTTTTATTTTACAAATATAGCTGTGAATTAATGTGATTAAAGTGCAATAAAGGTGTATAAAATGTTAGGAAGCGCTTCCTAACATTTTATATTCCATTTTTGCACTTTAATCTTCAATTGGTATTTAGTAAGTACCATTGGGAGCAGCTTAGTATTGTTAGTAAGTACCATTGGGAGCAGCTTAGTATTGATTAAATTAATTAATTTTGTGTATGATAAAACGAGCAGGATAGTTGATCATACGAGCACCAGGGATTTCTTTTGGTTTTTAATTAATGTGACTGCCTGAAGGTTGTTTAAATATGTGGTAATAGTACCATCTAGTGGTTCATTTTGGGAATGCACCGACACTGTATTTCATGTAAATCGTTTGACAGATATTAATCATTTCTCATTTTCATTATTGGTTCAGAGACAGACAATGCAGAACATCAACAACAAAGATGATTTCATGTGTACATCCGGATCCGATGATGATTTGCCAAGTTATCAAACGACCCATGGTAAGCTATGTCTATAAATACCATTGACACGTTTTTATTTATATTTAAAGTTTAAATAGTACGAAATTATAGTCAAGGTCTACAATTTGTTCATTTTTACTTATTTTTAAAAGTTTAAATAGTATGAACGTACAACAGTCTGGATACATTGATAAGTAATTTTATTTCTCCCAATTTAATGACTGTAACCACAAACACAGAGAATTTCGATTCGGTTGGAGATAGCCCATTTGGTTTAGATTTCAGCGTTATACCCGATTTTATTAATATTTTGGAATTGGCTCCAGCCTGTGAGTAACATGATATTTTTATTTATTTTTTATTTATTTATTTATTATTATTTTTATTTATTTATTTATTTTTCCACAGCTAAAGAATTAAAAATAAACCTTGTACAATTGTGCTGATTTGTTGTCAACTGTACACACTTTATATTCTCAATAATACATCTCTTTTTCATGTTATTCTAATTTTATACCGTATGTAATATTTATTTTTATTTTTTTTCACCGGCTAAAGATTCCACAAAAATGGATGATGCGACGGCTGACGGTATTCTATGGGACATATTGAACAAACCTGAATATTGTCACAACGCCGCTATACAGACCAGCAATGTTGTTGATGAGCGACTGTTTTTCCCCCACGCGACAGGGGGTCGGGCTAAAACATTCGAATATAAAGTAGGTGTGTATTCAAACACTGTTATATGGTATATTGTTATGCAGTGATTTAAATGCTGAGTTACGGGCATCGATGTTTATATTTATTTTATAATATATGTATTACACATGATGCTGTAGCAAGGCGATATGATCCTACGATACCAGCAGGCCATGATACCGTCGCGCAAATACACAGGCCTAGTACAAACGGAAAAACATCAAAACGCACAACCGCCGCTGAAACGGGGAACCATCAATTCGCAACAGCAGGTGTGTAATCAAACACTGTTATATGGTATATTGTTATGCTGTGATTTAAATGCTGATTTACGTGCATCTGCGTTTATATTTATTTTATAATATATGTATTACAGATAATGCTGTAGCAAGGCGATATGATCCTATGATACCAACAGGCCGTGATACAGTCGCGCAAATACACAGGCCTAGTACAAGCGGGAAAACATCAAAACGCACAACCGCTGCTGAAACGGAGAACCATCAATTCGTAACGCCGTCGATTGTACATAACAGCCTAAAGGATGTTGCTAGGTCATCGGTTATGGTAGTGCATAACAGTTGTATCAACCCGAACAAACGAAGGCTGGCTCGACCAAGAACGAATGAGAGAAGTCATAATTCAGCATTTACAGATCTTAAAAGAAAATTGTCATATTCCGAAAATGATAAGCCGCAACGGAGAAGGATCGCGTTACAAACTGTATCAAGCGTAAGTAACGATGTTGCTGTAACATCAAAACACACAGCCTTGGTAGATAATTTCTCTACTATCATACCACGCTGCCAATGCCCGATCTCGTCCGATCTTGGAAGCGAAATAGCGTTAGGCCAGGCCAGTACCTTGAGGGGAGACTCCGTGGGAATACCTGGTTTTGTAGAGTAGATATTATTCCCCTTCCCTAGAAGGGTGGACACCAACAGCAGTATCACCACTACGAGCTATTTCTAACATCTATCTACTTCCATCGTTTCTCAGATCATGCTAATTTAGATATTTTCAATCTTTCCAACAAAATGAATTTACGGGTGAACAGCTAACCTCTTGGTATTAACCTAATCCAAGTTGTCCTCCAAGATATCAACTGACCTCGTAGGTTGGTCTCATTAATACAGATTATCTGTACTGGTCGGGAGAAACGGGTGCTAGACTATTTTGTGTCTGCAGCCTTTCCAACTTTTCTCGTTGAGACTAAACAGACCAGAACATTTTTATTTCATACACTTTTTCACATCTCTGTCATGTGTATACCTTCTTCTCTGGATCACAGAAGGACTATCTCTCATTTTAATGGTAATTAATAAACATATGTTTTAATGTTTTTCCTTATAATTGAATGATTACTTTCTCTGTTTCATAAGAGTGCGCCCACACAAGAGCTTTCTTTCTCTCCCCTTGCAAGTACTCTGCTGTTACTGACATATGTACCCACTGACAGTGGCGGATTTAGGGGGTGGGGGGGGGGGCACCAAGGCACGTGCCCCCCCTGTCATTTTTAGATGATTTGTGTATTTTTATTTTATTTTGTGCGCACGCCGCAGCCCGCAGCCCTCGCGGTGGCTTGGGGGCGAGGGGCTGCGGGGGCGCCACTGATTTAGTGCAGACTGACATGCGGACGAGCGTCCGCATGTCAGTCTGCGGTCTCGTTTCCGACACGGAGGGCACAGTGCACGCCTCCCTGTGTCCCTCCTGGGTCTCCGGCGGCCGCGGGTCTCATAAAGGAAGTGCCGTTCGTGAGCACTTCCTTTATTAGAGTGACCCGCGGCCGCCGGAGACACAGGAGGGACACAGGGAGGCGTGCACTGTGCCCTCCGTGTCCCTCCTAACAGCAGGGGAGTGGGGGGAGCAGCGGCGGCGGCGGAGGAAGTGTGGGGGGGGGATGCACTGAGGGGGCATATCTGGCACTGGGGGGAATATCTGGCACTGGGGGCATATTTGGCAGGGGGGGGAGAATATCTGGCACTGGGGACATATATGGCACTGGGGGGAATATCTGGCACTGGGGGCATATATGGCACTGGGGGGGGGGAATATCTGGCACTGGGGGCATATGTGGCACTGGGGGGGGATATCTGGCACTGGGGGCATATGTGGCACTGGGGGGGAATATCTGGCACTGGGGAATATGTGGCACTGGGGGCATATATAGCACTGAGGGGGGATATCTGGCACTGGGGGCATATGTGGCACTGTCGGGGAATATCTGGCACTGGGGGCATATATGGCACTGGGTAGGGGTATATCTGGCACTGGGGGCATATGTGGCACTGGGGGGGAATATCTGGCACTGGGGGCATATGTGGCACTGGGGGGGAATATTTGGCACTGGGGCATATGTGGCACTGGGGGCATATATAGCACTGGGGGGGATATCTGGCACTGGGGGCATATGTGGCACTGTCGGGGAATATCTGGCACTGGGGGCATATGTGGCACTGGGGGGGTATATGTGTACCTGGCACATGGGGGGGGGCTATATTTGGCACTGGGGGCATGTGAGTACCTGGCACCGTGGGGGAATATCTGGCACTGGGGACATATGTGGCACTGGGAGCACAGCCCTAGCAACAAGGACTACCTCCTAGCAACGAGCATGACACCCAGTGCATAAAACCCCTGGCAACGAGCATGACTCCCAGTGCATGAAACCCCTGGCAACGAGAATGACACCCAGTGCATGAAACCCCTGGCAACGAGCATGACACCCTGAGCATGAAAACCCCTGGCACCGTGCATGGAACCAAGAGCGTGAAACCCCTGGCAACGAGCATGACACCCAGTGCATGAAACCCCTGACAACGAGCAGGTATTTGAAAAGTAATTAGAAGCCTTACTGTAGGACTTAATGTGTAATGGGCATTACGGTGTGTGGCATAATGTATCACGGACATTGCGGTGTGTGTCATAATGTGTCACAGGCATTACGGTGTATGGTATACTATATCGCTGGCATTGTGATATTTGGTATAATGTCTCAGGGTCATTGCAGTGTGTGGCATAATGTATCACGGACATTGCGGTGTGTGTCATAATGTGTCAGGCATTACGGTGTGTGGTATACTATATCACGGGCATTGTGATATGTGGTATAATGTCTCAGGGTCATTGCAGTGTGGCATAATATATAACGGGCATTGCGGTGTGTGGCATAGGGTATAACAGGCATTGCGGTACGTGTCACAGGCATTACGGTGTATGGTATACTATATCACGGGCATTGTGGTATAATGTCTCAAGGTCATTGCAGTGTGTGGCATAATGTGTCACAGACATTGTATGTGCTATAATGTATCAGGGGCAGTGCAGTGTGTAGCATAATGTATAACGGGCATTGCAATTCCTGTCATAATGTGTCACAGGCATTATAGTGTGTGGCATAATGTGTCGGGGGCATTACGGTGTGTGGCATAATGTGTCATGTGCATTATTGTGTGTGGCATAATGTCTAAGGGCCATTGCAGTATGTGGCATAATGTATACTGAGCATAACTATAAGGAGGAAAAATGACAAATAATGTAAGGGGCATGAATCAGGATTATTTTTCTTTCCTGTGGTGGCCAACGTCTGGGCGTGCAGGTTGCAAAACTGGGGTATAAGGTAGTCTTTTCCTGCAATACCACGCCCATTCAAACGAAGCCACGCCTATTCAAACGAAGCCACGCCCCTTACGGTGCCCCCCCCCCCCCGTCATTTTTTTCTGGATCCGCCCCTGCCCACTGACAATGTTTTTACTGATATATGCACCCACTGACAGGCTGCTGTTACTGACATATGTAAACACTGACAGGCTGCTGATATTGACATATGTAGCCACTGACAGGCAGCTGTTACTGACATAAACACCCACTGACAGACTGATGTTATTGACATATACACCCATGGACAGGCTGCTGTTACTGACATATGTACCCACTGACACACTGCTGTTACTAACATATGTACCCACTGACAGTGTTCTGTTACAGACATATGTACCCACTGACAGGCTGCTGTTACTGACATATGTACCCACTGACAGGCTGCTGTTACTGACATATGTACCCACTGACAGGCAGCTGTTACTGACATAAACACCCACTGACAGGCTGCTGTTACTGACAAATGTAGCCACTGACACACTGCTGTTACTGACATATGTACCCACTGACAGGCAGCTGTTACTGACATAAACACCCACTGAAAGACTGATGTTATTGACATATACACCCATGGACAGGCTGCTGTTACTGACATATGTACCCACTGACACACTGCTGTTACTGACATTTGCATCCACTGACAGACTGCTGTTATTGACATATGCATCCACAGACAGACTGCTGTTACTGAGATATGTACCCACTGACACACTGCTGTTACTGACATATGTACCCACTAACAGGATGCTGTTACTGACATGTGTACCCACTGACAATGTGCTGTTACTGACATATACACCCACTGACAGGCTGCTGTTACTCACAAATGTACCCACTGACAGACTGCTGTTACTGACATATACACCCATGGACAAGTTGCTGTTACTGACATATGTACCCACTGACACACTGCTGTTACTGACATATGTACCCACTGACACACTGCTGTTACTGACATATGCATCCACAGATAGTCTGCTGTTACTGACATATGTACCCACTGACAGGCTGCTGTTACTGACATAAACACCCACTGCCAGACTGATGTTATTGACATATACAACCATTGAGAGGCTGCTGTTACTGACATATGTACACACTGACACACTGCTGTTACTGACATATGTACCCACTGACAATGTGCTGTTACTGACATATGCACCCACTGACAGAGAGCTGTTACTGACATAAACACCCACTGACAGGCTGCTGTTACTGATAAATGTACCCACTGACACACTGCTGTTACTGACATATGTATCCACTGACAGACTGCTGTTATTGACATATGCCTCCACAGATAGACTGCTGTTACTGACATATGTACCCACTGACACACTGCTGTTACTGACATATGTACCCACTGACAGGCAGCTGTTACTGACATAAACACCCACTGACAGACTGATGTTATTGACATATACACCCATGGACAGGCTGCTGTTACTGACATATGTACCCACTGACAGTGTGCTGTTACTGACATATGTACCCACTGACAATGTGCTGTTACTGACATATGCGCACACTGACAGGCTGCTGTTACTGACATATGTACCCACTGACAGGCAGCTGTTACTGACATAAACACCCACTGACAGGCTGCTGTTACTGACAAATGTACCCACTGACACACTGCTGTTACTGACATATGTATCCACTGACAGACTGCTGTTATTGACATATGCCTCCACAGATAGACTGCTGTTACTGACATATGTACCCACTGACACACTGCTGTTACTGACATATGTACCCACTGACAGGCTGCTGTTACTGACATATGCACCCATTGACAGGCAGCTGTTACTGACATATACACCCACTGACAGGCTTCTGTTACTGACATATGTACTCACTGACACTCTGCTGTTACTGACATATGTACCCACTGACAGGCTGCTGTAACTGATATATGCACCCACTGACAGGCTGCTGTTACTGACATATGTACCCACTGACAGGCAGCTGTTACTTACATAAACACCCACTAACAGGGTGCTGTTACTGACAAATGTACCCACTGACAGACTACTGTTATTGACATATACACCCATGGACAGGTTGCCGTTACTGACATATGTACCTACTGACAATGTGCTGTTACTGATATATGCACCCACTGACAGGCTGCTGTTACTGACAAATGTACCCACTGACAGATTGCTGTTATTGACATATACCCCCATGGACAGATTGCTGTTACTGACATATGTACCCACTGACACACTGCTGTTACTGACATATGTACTCACTGACAGCCAGCTGTTACTGACATAAACACCCACTGACAGACTGCTGTTATTGACATATACACCAATGGAAATGCTGCTGTTACTGACATATCTGGCACTGGGGCATATGTGGCACTGGGGGCATATATAGCACTGGGGGGGGGATATCTGGCACTGGGGGCATATGTGGCACTGTCGGGGAATATCTGGCACTGGGGGCATATATGGCACTGGGGGGGGGGATATCTGGCACTGGGGGCATATGTGGCACTGGGGGGGGGATATCTGGCACTTGGGGCATATGTGGGGGGGGGGGAATATTTGGCACTGGGGCATATGTGGCACTGGGGGCATATATAGCACTGGGGGGGATATCTGGAACTGCGGGCATATGTGGCACTGTCGGGGAATATCTGGCACTGGGGGCATATGTGGCACTGGGGGGTATATGTGTACCTGGCACATGGGGGGGGGGGCTATATTTGGCACTGGGGGCATGTGAGTACCTGGCACCGTGGAGGAATATCTGGCACTGGGGACATATGTGGCACTGGGAGCACAGCCCTAGCAACAAGGACTACCTCCTAGCAACAAGCATGACACCCAGTGCATGAAACCCCTGGCAACGAGCATGACACCCAGTGCATGAAACCCCTGGCAACGAGCATGACACCCTGAGCATGAAAACCCCTGGCACCGTGCATGGAACCAAGAGCATGAAACCCCTGGCAACGAGCATGACACCCAGTGCATGAAACCCCTGACAACGAGCAGGTATTTGAAAAGTAATTAGAAGCCTTACTGTAGGACTTAATGTGTAATGGGCATTACGGTGTGTGGCATAATGTATCACGGACATTGCGGTGTGTGTCATAATGTGTCACAGGCATTACGGTGTATGGTATACTATATCGCTGGCATTGTGATATTTGGTATAATGTCTCAGGGTCATTGCAGTGTGTGGCATAATGTATCACGGACATTGCGGTGTGTGTCATAATGTGTCAGGCATTACGGTGTGTGGTATACTATATCACGGGCATTGTGGTATGTGGTATAATGTCTCAGGGTCATTGCAGTGTGGCATAATATATAACGGGCATTGCGGTGTGTGGCATAGGGTATAACGGGCATTGTGGTACGTGTCACAGGCATTACGGTGTATGGTATACTATATCACGGGCATTGTGGTATAATGTCTCAAGGTCATTGCAGTGTGTGGCATAATGTGTCACAGACATTGTATGTGCTATAATGTATCAGGGGCAGAGCAGTGTGTAGCATAATGTATAACGGGCATTGCAATTCCTGTCATAATGTGTCACAGGCATTATAGTGTGTGGCATAATGTGTCGGGGGCATTACGGTGTGTGGCATACTGTGTCATGTGCATTATTGTGTGTGGCATAATGTCTAAGGGCCATTGCAGTATGTGGCATAATGTATACTGGGCATTACTATAAGGAGGAAAAATGACAAATAATGTAAGGGGCATGAATCAGGATTATTTTTCTTTCCTGTGGTGGCCAACGTCTGGGCGTGCAGGTTGCAAAACTGGGGTATAAGGTAGTCTTTTCCAGCAATACCACGGCCATTCAAACGAAGCCACGCCCATTCCAACGAAGCCACGCCCTTATGGTGCCCCCCCCCCCCTGTAATTTTTTCCTGGATCCGCCCCTGCCCACTGACAATGTTTTTACTGATATATGCACCCACTGACAGGCTGCTATTACTGACATATGTACCCACTGACAGGCTGCTGATATTGACATATGTAGCCACTGACAGGCAGCTGTTACTGACATAAACACCCACTGACAGACTGATGTTATTGACATATACACCCATGGACAGGCTGCTGTTACTGACATATGTACCCACTGACACACTGCTGTTACTAACATATGTACCCACTGACAGTGTTCTGTTACCGACATATGTACCCACTGACAGGCTGCTGTTACTGACATATGTACCCACTGACAGGCTGCTGTTACTGACATATGTACCCACTGACAGGCAGCTGTTACTGACATAAACACCCACTGACAGGATGCTGTTACTGACAAATGTAGCCACTGACACACTGCTGTTACTGACATATGTACCCACTGACAGGCAGCTGTTACTGACATAAACACCCACTGAAAGACTGATGTTATTGACATATACACCCATGGACAGGCTGCTGTTACTGACATATGTACCCACTGACACACTGCTGTTACTGACATTTGCATCCACTGACAGACTGCTGTTATTGACATATGCATCCACAGACAGACTGCTGTTACTGAGATATGTACCCACTGACACACTGCTGTTACTGACATATGTACCCACTAACAGTATGCTGTTACTGACATGTGTACCCACTGACAATGTGCTGTTACTTACATATACACCCACTGACAGGCTGCTGTTACTCACAAATGTACCCACTGACAGACTGCTGTTACTGACATATACACCCATGGACAAGTTGCTGTTACTGACATATGTACCCACTGACAGGCAGCTGTTACTGACAAATGTACCCACTGACACACTGCTGTTACTGACATATGTACCCACTGACACACTGCTGTTACTGACATATGCATCCACAGATAGACTGCTGTTACTGACATATGTACCCACTGACAGGCTGCTGTTACTGACATAAACACCCACTGGCAGACTGATGTTATTGACATATACAACCATTGAGAGGCTGCTGTTACTGACATATGTACACACTGACACACTGCTGTTACTGACATATGTACCCACTGACAATGTGCTGTTACTGACATATGCACCCACTGACAGAGAGCTGTTACTGACATAAACACCCACTGACAGGCTGCTGCTGTTACTGACATATGTACCCACTGACACACTGCTGTTACTGACATATGTACCCACTGACAGGCAGCTGTTACTGACATAAACACCCACTGACAGACTGATGTTATTGACATATACACCCATGGACAGGCTGCTGTTACTGACATATGTACCCACTGACAGTGTGCTGTTACTGACATATGTACCCACTGACAATGTGCTGTTACTGACATATGCGCACACTGACAGGCTGCTGTTACTGACATATGTACCCACTGACAGGCAGCTGTTACTGACATAAACACCCACTGACAGGCTGCTGTTACTGACAAATGTACCCACTGACACACTGCTGTTACTGACATATGTATCCACTGACAGACTGCTGTTATTGACATATGCATCCACAGATAGACTGCTGTTACTGACATATGTACCCACTGACACACTGCTGTTACTGACATATGTACCCACTGACAGGCTGCTGTTACTGACATATGCACCCATTGACAGGCAGCTGTTACCGACATATACACCCACTGACAGGCTTCTGTTACTGACATATGTACTCACTGACACTCTGCTGTTACTGACATATGTACCCACTGACAGGCTGCTGTTACTGATATATGCACCCACTGACAGGCTGCTGTTACTGACATATGTACCCACTGACAGGCAGCTGTTACTTACATAAGCACCCATGGACAGGTTGCCGTTACTCACATATGTACCTACTGACAATGTGCTGTTACTGATATATGCACCCCAGACTGCTGTTATTGACATATACACCAATGGAAATGCTGCTGTTACTGACATATGTACCCACTGACACACTGCTGTTACTGACATATGTACCCATTGACAGTGTGCTGTTACTGACATATGTACCCACTGACAATGTGCTGTTACAGACATATGCACCCACTGACAGCAAGCTGTTACTGGCATAAACACCCACTGAAAGACTGATGTTATTGACATATACACCCATGGACAGGCTGCTGTTACTGACAAACACTTACTGACAGGCTGCTGTTACCGACATATGTATTCACTGACAGTCTGCTGTTATTGACATACACACCCACTGACAGGCTGCTGTTACTGACATATGTACCCACTGACACTCTGCTGTTGATGACATATGTACCCATTGACAGTGTGTTGTTACTGACATATGCACCCACTCACATGTTGCTGTTACTGGCATATGTACCCACTGACATGTAGCTGTTACTGACATAAACACCCACTGACAGGCTGCTGTTACCGACATATGCACCCACTGACACACTGCTGTTACTGACATATGCACCCACTGACAGGCTGCTATTACTGACATATGCACCCTTTGACAGGCAGCTGTTACTGACAAACACTTACTGACAGGCTGCTGTTACTGACATATGCATCCACAGACAGACTGCTGTTACTGACATATACACCCACTGACAGGCTGCTGTTACTGACATATGTACCCACTGACACTCTGCTGTTACTGACATATGTACCCACTGACAATGTGCTGTTACTGATATATGCACCCACTGACAGGCTGTTGTTACTGACATATGTACCCACTGACAGGCTGCTGTTATTGATATATGTACCCACTGACAGGCAGCTGTTACTGACATAAACACCCACTGACAGACTGATGTTATTGACTCTTCTTTATTAAGAAAAATTGCAACTTACATATAAAAACTACATAAATATAATAAAATTGCATAAAATAGGACATATACATTGAATTATTGCCCAATTTTCAAAAAGCAACAAAGCTTATATAACTATACGTAATATCAGTATTGCTTAACATAAACAGTTAAGCATAAACAACCTTCTATATACAAAAACATACTATACTACACACAATACCTACCATAACCTTAAGCAATGAAAAGATGAATGAAGTCTTTTAGCCACATGTAAACCATACTTGCCTACTTTTGAAAACTAAAATCAGGGAGATTACAGTAGCATGTGCCGTGCAAAGCGCGGCGTGACGCCATGGGGGCGTGTCAAACTCTACCCAAAGGGTGTGTCTAGTTCCACAAATGGGCGTGCCTATGCTTAAATGCTAGTTGTTGCAAGATATTTCTATATAACAATATATTTTGGGAAGTTTTGCAAATATTGATACTAACATTACTGCCTGAAATACAGGGTTTCTTATTTGCAATATGTTTTCGCTGTGATATTTCTTTTCTTCTCACTCAGCACAATATGCATGGTAAATGTGATGCCTACTGTATGCAATAAATTCCAAATGCAAGTTGACCGTGTGTGAATTCATCTCTAAACATATAAGTAAATGATTATTTTGGTGTTGTAGATGTTATTTTTATTGGGAACACTGGATTGTTTGCATCTTGTAGGCACGACCTATATTTATTGGATGTGCTATTTAGCATACCATTGCAACATTAACCAAATCATTACAGATACCAGCTACTCTAATTAAACAAATGTGTTTAACTACAGAAAGATTATACTAACAACAATACTTACACCAGCAGCAGCAGCAGTAGCAGCAGAGGCATGCTATGGGTCAGTGCACACCAGCACAGATAAGAGGAGTGTGTGATCAGGTACTGCTCTCTCTCTCTCTCTCTCTCTCTCTCTCAGGGGATACACAAGGGGGATAATGAGAGCCGTCAGCAGTGATTCCTGAGCAACTACAGCAACTCACTGTTCTTGCAAAGAAACTCCTTAGTGTCACCCCTGACAGAATCTGAAGAATCCAGGAGAATTGACCTATAAAGCAGGGGATCAGGAGATTTATGGCTGAAACGGGAGGCTCCCGCAGGATGCGGGAGGGTAGGCAACTATGATGTAAACCGTTTAATGAAAAAAATCAGAAAGAAAGAAAATCTACGGGAAGGTGAAGGATAGGAAGCCATAAGATGAACAAGAAAAAGGACTTCTGCCACCCACTCAAGGGGGTTTCAGGTGGCGCGAGAGCCTAGACCACCTGACAGAATCCATCCTCTTCCTGTCCATATCCATCATCCTCTTAACCTCGTGCAGGATATTTCCCACCACCTCCTCACAGGGGAGGACCTTTGCTCTGAGGGAAACCTGACGCCGTGCATTCCATGTGTGAAACCTAACTACTAAACTAACTATAAAATTTGTGGTTAAATCAAACCTTCTATACCCTTTGAACGCCCCATAAGCCCACTCAGGGTAACTAAGCCCCGAAAGGCACGGGATGCATAAGGCCCTTATACCGCTCTGTAAACCTTTAGATTGAAGGGACACTCAAGGAGGAAGTGGTCCATTGTCTCCTCCTCCCCTAGACATTCCTCACGTGGGCAGCCACGATCATCGGCACTTCGACACTTGAGGTTACCCCGCACATAAAGCCTCCTTGGAAGGAAAGCCAGGCAATATCTCTAAATTTCAGTGGGATTCTTTGAGAATTAATCAAAGCCAACCCATCTGAGCAGACACTGCCTGGGCAGTCCCTTAACGACAGCGGAACATAAAAGTGAGTCTGCAAAATTCTTCTCTCCAACTCCCTTCTAGAGAAGTTTTTGACTTCACCCACCTCCAGCCCCCAAAGCCTCATCATCTTCAAGCACAGTATAACGTAGATCGGGAGGTAGCCATGCCGGACTCGAAGGGTTTTTACTTGGCCACCATCCATCCATAACCTGAGGAAGGGAAACACCCAGGCCCTAAAACTCTCTACCCATCGAGGGGGAGTTTTTAGAAACAAACTCCCTAGGTTCATTTTTTAAAAAGTTCTAGCAAAAAACACCACAGGGTTGACCATACTCAGCCCACCCTGTTCCCTTGATCTGTAGGTGATCCCTCTCTTGACCAGATTCATTCTATTCCTCCATAACAACAGGAAGAATAAAGAATTCATCTTGGGCCACAAAGATTGTGGCAAGAAGCACACGTAACTGACATACAGAAAAAGTGGAATCAGATAGGTTTTGCATAAGTCAACCCTCTCCCTGAGAGAAAATTGCAATTTTCTCCAGGACTGCACCGTCCTGGTAGCATCTTCCAACCTCCTCTCCCAATTTTGAGTGGCATAATCACCATGGCCAAATTTGATACCTAGAATTTTTATCTCTGGGCTGGCCTGAGGGAGGCTATCCGGAAGGGCAAACTCATCACCTTCCTCCCCCATCCAGAAAGCTTCACACTTATCCTGATTGACTCTGGAGCATGAAGCCTCAGAATACTCACAGATAAGATGTTCCATGCTTGGTGCCTCTGCCACAGATGACAGGACCACAGTAACATCGTCTGCGTAGGCCACCACCCTCAGCGGCAACCCAGGGCCCAGCTGCACCCCTGCCACAGCACCGCTCTCAATCCTCCGCACAAAAGGATCAATTGCAAATACATATAGGAGGGGGCTCAGGGGACACCCCTGACGGACACCTGAGTCGACCGCAAAAGCAGGGCCTACCCAGCCATTGACAAGTGGGAAGCTCTCGTCCTGATTATAAATGACACAGAGCCAATCTACCACCCTCACTGGAAGACCATACCTCTCCAGCACAGCCCACAGGTACTGATGATTAACTCGGTCAAAAGCCTTGGACTGATCCAATGCCAGCAAATACTTACCCCATTTTTTAGCATGACATCGCTCCACAGCCTCCCGGATGCCAGGGACAGCACTAAAGGTGCTTCGGCCTTTCACGGTGCAATGCTGAGATGGAGAAAGTAACAGCCCGGAAACTTCCATCGGCCGATTAAAGAGTACCTTTGCCAGAATCTTTCTGTCTGTATTGAGAAGAGCGATGGGGCGCCAGTTCTCAATACGGACCGGGTCCTTACCTTTAGACAATAATATGAGAGCAGAGGATCTCATAGAGGGAGGTAGTGATCCCTTACCCAGGCTTTCATTAAAAACCTCCATGAGATGAGGAGCCAAGTGTTATGATTCCAGTACTCCTGACCGAAGGAGATCTTATGACAATGGCCAGAGTACTGGAAGGGAATGCTGGTTACGGGAGCAGGAAAGACTAGTTGCCCCTGGCGCCCTAACTCTATTGTCTCACCCGTGCTATCGGAAATCCCTTGCGAGACTATGGTTTCTTGAGCCCCTGGCAGCCACGTTTGAAAGGCGGATTATGTCTGCCCAACTCCGGTGCCCCCCGGTCTTAGTGAGAGACAAAGGGAAATCCGAGGCAGGATGATGACAAGAGGACCTCCGACTAACAACAGGCCAAGGGCAACAAGCTAACTAACCAAACTAGAAGTATGCGCGGAAAAACCACCAGATAAAAGGACAACCAAAATCCACTAGTCCATTACTCCTACCCAGCACCGCTGGATACCAGAGTGGATCTGTGGGAGCGGAATCCTCCGCAAAAAGCTCCGAAACACAAATAATAAGTAATAAGTAATAAAGCGGCCAAGCCGCAACACACGGCTACGCCGCGACTCACGAACACCACTGGATGTTTAACGGTGCTCAGTCAGGACTCCAGGAACAGATGACGACTTCCGAGTACAGGACAACTGAGGACAGGAACGACCGGATACAGCAGGACTGGAAACACTCTCAGCAAACAGATACAGCATGCAGGAAGCTATTACCGGCGTCTGTGTGAGGCTGTCAGATCTCTGGGTTTGTCTGTCCCCGGCGGGAGCGCTAGTGGGTCAGTGTTGGTGCGATGTACAAAGCAGGGAAGCAGATATGAAAGTCCGGCGCATAAGCGCTGATGTTTATTACACAGGTATCACAGAGTAGATGGTATAGCAGTGAATAACAAACTGAAACCAGGCAATAAAGTAACAGTGATTGGTAATTGAATCCACAACAACGGAAAAGTCTCTTGCAACAAAAATAGATAGTGACTTGATGCTGAATGTGAATGAAATAAACAGAACTCCGGTAAGACTTGGAAAACACACAGTCTCTGTATAATAAAGTCCTTATGGCCTCACTAGGCCCAAACAGGAGACAGTCTCTATGCAACGAGATGGTATACTTGCAGAGAAGCACAGATGGTATGCAATTAGCAATGCACAGGTAGTAATGAGTGAAACACCTGAGTAGAGTCTCTTACTGCTTGCTGAGCTGGTAACTGGCTGTGGCTGAAGTCTGAAGAAAACAGGAGAGCTGAAGTGAGATGAAGCGACAGGAGGTAACACGAGGAATCACTGGGAACAGGAACGCAGGAGTCCGGAGAACAAGGCACACGGTATGTGACTCGTTGTCTGAGGCAATGTGAGTGAGCCACGGACTGGGAGTTATACCCATGGCTCTGCTGTGATTGGTCACTGAACTCTGGGTGGAGACACAGTGCTGGATTGCACACCTGGATCAGCTGAGTGCAGGAGTCATGGCAACAACCTCACAGGCAGGACGCCGGCACGCAGCAGAATGTACACAGGACCGGACTCAGGGGTACTCAGCAATGCGGAAGATGATGCTTGCGGTCCATACACACCTGCAGCCGTAACTGGGGCCATGACCTCCGGAGGCCTGCACACCAGCGCGCTGGTAGGCGAGACGTAGCAGAGCGCCGATTCCTGACATTACCCCCTCCTTTATGGGTGGGCACCGAACACCCACAAGGCTTGGCAGGGAAGAGTCTGTGGAAGGCTTGAACCAACCGTGGAGCATGGACATCCGTGGCATTTACCCAACTCCTCTCTTCAGGACCATATCCAGACCAGTCAATCAGGTATTGTAAATGACCATAACGATGTCGAGAGTCTAAGATCTTTTCCACCTCGTATTCCACGCCCGATGAGTTTGTACCTTTGGAGCTGCTGGAAGCGTTCTCTGGAAACGATTGAGAATTAGTGGTCTGAGGAGAGAAATATGGAATGAGTTGGGAACTTTCAAAAAGGCAGGCAGTCTTAACTTATAAGCCACTGGATTAATAACACTTTCCACCGGGAATGGCCCAATAAACCGTGGAGCGAATTTCATTGATGGAACTCTGAGACGGAGATTTCGGGTAGATAACCAGACTTTGTCGCCCGGTTTTAAACATGGAACTGCTCGTCTCTTTCTATCAGCAAACATTTTATACCGCTGAGAAACCTTTTTAAGAAATAAGTGAATCTTCTTCCAAATTTGAGCGAACCGCTGGAGAGCAGAAGCAGCCGCAGGCACATCTACGACGGGTAATTCTTGGAAATCAGGTACTCTAGGATGCTGTCCATAAACTGTAAAAAAAGGAGTTGTATCTGTGGAAGTATGATAACGAAAATTATGAGCAAACTCTGCCCAGGGCAATAATTCTACCCAGTCATCTTGTGAAGAAGAGATATACAGTCTCAAATAGGTCTCAAGCTCTTGATTTACCCTCTCTGTCTGCCCATTTGTTTGAGGGTGATAGGCTGTAGAGAATTTCAGTTTTACTTGTAGCACAGAACACAGAGCCCTCCAGAACTTGGCCACAAACTGTACACCTCGGTCAGATATAATTTCTGTTGGAAGTCCATGTAACCTAAATATTTCGTGACAAAACAACTGTGCCAATTTTGGAGCAGAGGGTAACCCCATGAGTGGAATGAAGTGCGCCATTTTGGAAAACCTATCGACTACTACCCAGACAGTGTCATACCCTTTGGATGGAGGGAGATCTGAAATAAAATCCATCGATAAGTGAGACCAGGGGCGCCTGGGAATGGAATTGGGTAACAATTGGCCTGCGGGAGCCTGACGAGAGACTTTATGCTGAGCACATTTGGGACATGAAGCTATAAATTCCTGAATATCTATTTTCATTCGTGGCCACCAATACGTTTGAGACAGGAACTTGAAAGTCTTGAGAACCCCAGGGTGACCATTAAATTTGGACGTATGAGCCCAGGACAGGAGATTTGAACGAAGCTCTGGAGAGACAAACATCTTGCCTGGAGGTGGAACTTGCGACACCCCTGTAGCTGCGAAAACCACAGGATTCAATATTGGTCGAGCAGCCTGTTCAGAAGATTCCTCATTTGAGCTCATAGAGCGAGACAAAGCATCTGCTTTAACGTTTTGTGAGCCAGGTCTAAACATTAACTTAAAATCAAAACGGGAAAAGAATAGGGCCCACCTTGCTTGCCGAGGATTCAGACACTGCGCAGCTTTCAGGTAAAGAAGGTTCTTGTGATCCGTGTAGATGGTAATAGGGAATCTCGTACCCTCCATCAGATACCTCCATTCTTCAAGGGCCAATTTGATTGCCAACAGCTCCTGGTCACCGATGGTATAATTAATTTCAGCGGGTGAAAACCTACGGGAGAAAAACCCACAAGGGTGAGTCTTACCATCAACGCCCACCTGGGACAGGACTGCGCCCACGCCAACCGTTGAGGCATCTACTTCCAGGAAGAAGGCTTTATTGACATCCGGCTGTTGTAACACAGGAGCTGAAATAAAAGCTTGTTTTATTTTATGAAAAGCAGACAGTGCAGCGTCAGACCATTGGGAAGGATTCCCCCCTTTCCGGGTAAGGCAGGTGATTGGAGCAATTAACGTAGAGAAGCCTTTAATAAACTTTCTGTAGTAATTAGCAAAGCCTATGAAACGTTGAACTGACTTGAGTGTTGTTGGAAGAGCCCAGCTCTCTATAGCTTCCAGTTTAGCTGGGTCCATCTGAAGATCTGTTCCGGAAATAATGTATCCCAAGAAAGGTATTGAAGAAGCTTCAAATGTGCATTTGGACAGCTTGCCATACAGATGATTCTGTTGAAGACGTCGAAGAACCTCTTTTACTTGTTGGCGATGAGAGACCAAATCACGAGAGAATATCAAGATGTCATCGAGGTATACTACCACACATTTATACAGAAGATCTCTGAATACTTCGTTGACAAAGTTCTGAAACACGGCCGGGGCGTTACTCAAGCCGAAGGGCATCACTAGGTATTCATAGTGGCCGTCACGAGTATTGAAGGCGGTTTTCCACTCATCACCACTTCGAATCCTGATAAGATTATAAACCCCGCGAAGATCCAGTTTCGTGAAGATGGACGCACCTCTAACTCTGTCGAACAACTCTGTGATGAGAGGTAACAGGTAGCTATTTTTAATCGTGATGTCATTTAAACCCGATAATCGATACAGGGGCGAAGTCCTCCATCTTTCTTCTTGACGAAGAAGAATCCAGCACCAGCTGGAGACGAGGATGGACGGATGAACCCTTTCTGTAAATTTTCTTTAATGTATACACTCATTGCTTGGGTCTCTGGAACTGAAAGAGGGTATGTAAGCCCTCTAGGCGGCTTGCTTCCTGGAACCAAATCAATGGGACAATCCCACTCTCGATGGGGAGGCAAGACATCCGCTGCTTTCTCACTGAAGACGTCAGTGAATTCCTGATAGGCCTCCGGAAGGCCAGACTGAGACTTTACACTTGAAGACTTGATTGGAAGTACTTGAGCCAGACATGACTGATGACAAGAGGAACTCCATGCTGTTAACTGTAATGTAGACCAGTCAAATTGCGGATTGTGTAATTGAAGCCAAGGCATACCCAGTACGATCTCATAGCCAGCTTTAGGTATAACCAGGAACTCAATAAGCTCGGAATGCAGGAAGCCTACCCCCAGCACCACTGGCTTGGTTTGCTGAATGATGGAACCTTTAGGAATACGGCTTCCGTCCACGGCTGTGAGATATACTGGACGACACAGTTTAGACACTGGGAGATGAAGTCTATCCACTGCAGCTTGTGTGATAAAATTCCCAGCAGCACCACAATCCACTAAGGCGGACAGAGACTGGAGTCCATCTGGCATTTCCAAGGTGACAGGTAATGTAAGGTCTTGAAAGGAAGGAGCTTTATTCAAGGTCCCTAACTTGACTCCTCCTCTACAAGTTAGGACCTGGCGTTTCCCGACCGAGCAGGACAGGAACCAATCAGATGACCAGCAGCAGCACAATAGAGACACAGTCTTTCCTTTAATCTTCTGGACCGCTCCTCAGGTGTTAAACGAAACTTGTTTACCTGCATGGGTTCATCAGCAATAATAGGTAGAGACTGTACAGGAGGCATAGCTCGGTGCTTGCGAAGATCACCTCGAGAGCGTTCACAGGCTCGCTCGCGTAAACGTAGATCCAACTTGAAGCATAGAGAAATTAGAGCTTCCAGTTGCTCAGGTAAGTCTCGGGTAGTCAGCTCATCCTTTATGCGGTCAGAGAGACCATGCCAGAAGGCGGCAACCAATGCCTGGTTGTTCCATTTTACCTCTGATGCCAATGTCTGGAACTGGATAACGTACTGACCCACAGTACGTGTTCCCTGGCGAATCTGAAGGAGGTCTGAAGAGGCAGAGGTCGTATGCCCAGGTTCGTCAAAGATGCGTCGGAATGTGGCAACAAACTCTGTATAGTTGTATAACAAAGCATCTGCTCGCTCCCACAGTGGAGAGACCCAGTTCAGGGCAGAGCCGGCTAAAAGAGAAACAATATAAGCAACCTTTGTTCTAGGTGTTGGAAAGTTCTGTGGTTGCAATTCAAAATGAACCTCGCATTGATTCAAAAATCCACGACACATCTTAGCATTACCATCAAATTTACTTGGAGTAGGTAGATGGATGCGAGACATTGGAACAGGAGCAACTGGAGAACTTGAAACTGTGGAACTAGGAACAGGAGCAGAAACTGATGAGGACACTGAAGAAACTGAAGTTGGAAATGTCTGTTGCAGAGTATCTAAACGGGAAGACATTTCTTGCAGAAATTGTATAATCTGCTGCTGCGCAGTCTCTTGACCATCTAGTCGTGACACTAAGCCTTGGAGTGTCCCTGACCCCACACTCTGACCACCGTCCGGGTCCATGGGCCTCAGACAAACTGTCAGATCTCTGGGTTTGTCTGTCCCCGGCGGGAGCGCTAGTGGGTCAGTGTTGGTGTGATGTACAAAGCAGGGAAGCAGATATGAAGGTCCGGCGCATAAGCGCTGATGTTTATTACACAGGTATCACAGAGTAGATGGTATAGCAGTGAATAACAAACTGAAACCAGGCAATAAAGTAACAGTGATTGGTAATTGAATCCACAACAACGGAAAAGTCTCTTGCAACAAAAATAGATAGTGACTTGATGCTGAATGTGAATGAAATAAACAGAACTCCGGTAAGACTTGGAAAACACACAGTCTCTGTATAATAAAGTCCTTATGGCCTCACTAGACCCAAACAGGAGACAGTCTCTATGCAACGAGATGGTATACTTGCAGAGAAGCACAGATGGTATGCAATTAGCAATGCACAGGTAGTAATGAGTGAAACACCTGAGTAGAGTCTCTTACTGCTTGCTGAGCTGGTAACTGGCTGTGGCTGAAGTCTGAAGAAAACAGGAGAGCTGAAGTGAGATGAAGCGACAGGAGGTAACACGAGGAATCACTGGGAACAGGAACGCAGGAGTCCGGAGAACAAGGCACACGGTATGTGACTCGTTGTCTGAGGCAATGTGAGTGAGCCACGGACTGGGAGTTATACCCATGGCTCTGCTGTGATTGGTCACTGAACTCTGGGTGGAGACACAGTGCTGGATTGCACACCTGGATCAGCTGAGTGCAGGAGTCATGGCAACAACCTCACAGGCAGGACGCCGGCACGCAGCAGAATGTACACAGGACCGGACTCAGGGGTACTCAGCAATGCGGAAGATGACGCTTGCGGTCCATACACACCTGCAGCCGTAACTGGGGCCATGACCTCCGGAGGCCTGCACACCAGCGCGCTGGTAGGTGAGACGTAGCAGAGCGCCGATTCCTGACAGAGGCACTGAAAGAGCATATAAACTGGAGCCCTCCAATCAGCTGCTGACAGGGCTGATTGCATAAATGCCGTGCAGCTGCCTTGCTGCACGGCCAGGAAACAGGTGCCCTTACTAATTTAAATGGACCCAGCAACGGGGAACGCGGTCCGCCAGTAGCGTCCCCATTGCTAGGGTCCGTGCGGCTCCGTGCGCCCGGCGTCTAGCGTTGCCAGGGAGCCGGCGGCTGTACGCGCACGGCGTCCCTGGTTGCTAGGCGCCGGGCCGCACCGACGAGCGGACCCCGGCGCCTAACAGTACCCCCCCCTTGAGGAGGGGTCAAGGAACCCCTAAAGCCAGGTTTCCGAGGAAATTCCCCAAAAAATGCCCTCTTGAGCCTCGGGGCATGGAGATCCTTATCCAGGACCCAAGACCTTTCCTCTGGACCATAGCCTCTCCAGTGCACCAGAAAATAAAGCCGACCCCGGGACAATTTGGAATCGAGAACCTTCTCCACCAAGGACTCCTGTTGTCCCTGTACATCTACTGGTGATTTCCCCTGAGAGATCTTTCGAGGAAATCTACTGGAAGAAACGTATGGTTTCAACAGGGAGCAATGGAACGTATTTCCGATCCGGAGAGCTCTTGGTAAACGTAACCGGAAAGCAACTGGGTTGATTTTTTTAATAATATGAAATGGTCCAATAAATTTGGGGCCCAATCTCGCTGAGGTTTGTCGAAGTCTAATGTTACGAGTCGACAACCATACCCTGTCTCCCACCTTAAAAGTGCAAGGACGTCGGAGCCTGTCCGAAAAAAATTTCTCTCGAAATGCTGCTTTTCTGAGAGCAAGGTGCACTCTTTTCCAAATGACTCTGAGATGAGAGGTTAAGGTTAGCGAGGAAACAGAAGAATGTTGAAAAAAAGAATTAGCTCTGGGGTGAAAACCAAAAACTGAAAAGAATGGAGACACATTAGTGGAGGAATGACAAGAATTATTGTAAGCAAACTCCGCCAAAGGAAGAAACTCGGACCAATCATTCTGGAGTTTGGCTGAGTACAAACGCAAATACTGTTTTAACGATTGATTTACTCGCTCGGTCGGCCGGTTGGATTGGGGATGGTAGCCGGATGTTAAAGACAATTTCATCTTTAATGAGGCACAAAAAGACTTCCAGAATTGTGCAATGAATTGTGGACCCCGATCAGAAACAATATCAGTGGGCAACCCATGAAGTCTGAAAACATGGCGGAGAAACAAAACAACCAATCCCTGGGCAGATGGCAGTCGGGGAAGAGCAATGAAATTAGCCATCTTGCTAAAACGGTCCACTACCACCCATATGACTCGGAATCCGGCTGACAGAGGGAGGTCTACCACAAAATCCATGGAAATATGAGACCATGGCCTGAGAGGAACATTTAAGGGCATAAGTTGCCCGATAGGCAAGGAACCTTATGCTGTGCACAGACCTGACAAGAAAAAACAAACTCCTTAATGTCTTTAGAAAGACCAGGCCACCATACTGAGCGGGAGACTAATTCCAAAGTCTTAGAGATCCCCGGATGCCCGGTAACTTTGCTATCATGAAACTCAGTCAAAACAGTAGCTCTCAAAAACTCAGGGACGTAAAGATGACCAGCAGGAGTATTTCCAGGAGCTTGATGTTGAAGCTGCTTTAACTGGGTAAATAAATCTTGTGTGAGACCTGCCCAAATGATTGAAGACGGCAGTATGGGAGTAACAGGACTGTTATTATGAATTGGAAGAAAACTGCGTGACAGGGCATCCGCCTTGGTATTCTTGGAACCTGGCCTAAAAGTGATAATAAACTTGAAACGAGTAAAAAATAAAGCCCAACGAGCCTGCCGGGCATTCAGCCGCTTAGCTGATTCGATGTACTGAAGATTTTTGTGGTCAGTCAATACTGAAATGGTATGTGTTGCTCCCTCAAGCCAATGTCTCCACTCCTCGAAAGCCCATTTAATAGCCAGTAACTCCCGGTTACCAACATCGTAGTTGGATTCAGCGGATGAGAATTTCCTGGACATAAAGGCACAAGGATGTAGTTCCAGAGACTCCGGATCCTTTTGAGATAGGATAGCCCCCACTCCAACCTCCGAAGCATCAACCTCAACAATGAAGGGCAATTCTGGGTTGGGATGTCTGAGGACTGGAGCCGAGACAAAAGCTTGTTTCAAGGCCTGAAAGGATGACTCTTCATGTGACCAGTTGGTAGGATCCGCTCCCTTCTTAGTCAGTGCCACAATGGGAGCAACCAGGTCGGAAAAAGAATGAATAAATCTTCTATAATAATTCGCAAACCCTAAAAAGCGCTGAATTGCTTTTAAGTTGGTGGGTTGCGCCCAACTAAGGATGGCTTGGAGCTTCTTAGGTTCCATGCAGAATCCCGAGGGGAAATAATGTACCCTAAAAAGGATACCTCCGTGACATGAAACTCACACTTCTCCAGCTTGGCATATAGATGATTTTCATGTAATTTTTGAAAACCTGACGCACCTGGTTAACATGTTGTTCACTTGAGTCAGAATAGATCAGGATGTCGTCTAAGTAAACGACCACGAATCTTCCTAGAAAGTCACGGAGCACATCGTTAATGAGATCCTGGAAAACTGCCGGAGCGTTAGACAAGCCGAACGGCATCACCAGATACTCGTAGTGACCCGACTGAGTACTGAAATCCGTCTTCCACTCATCTCCAGACTTGATTCGGATGAGGTTATATGCTCCCCTCAGGTCAATTTTAGAAAAAATCACAGCCGAACGCAGCTGATCAAAGAGGACAGAAATCAGCGGCAGAGGATAAGTATTTTTAACTGAGATCTTATTCAGGGCTCTAAAGTCAATGCAAGGTCTGAGTGATCCATCTTTTTTCTCCACAACGAAGATGCCTGCACTTAAAGGGGATTTAGATGGCCTGATAAATCATTTCCCTAGGCTCTCCTTAACATACTCATTCATGGCCGCAGTTTCTGGCCCGGATAAAGCATATAACCTTCCCTTTGGCAATGTGGCACCGGGAATTAGCTCAATAGCACAATCATAAGGCCGATGGGGAGTCGGAATGTCCGCATTGCCCTTGGAAAACACATCAACAAAGTCCTGGTATTCCACGGGAATGAGTTCGGGAATGGCAGCAGCTATTCTGACGGGAAACGTAATACATTCCTTATTACAGATGGTACCCCATTGTGAAATCTCCCCCGACTGCCAATCAATGGTGGGATTATGAAAGGCCAGCCAAGGGTGACCCAGAACCACTGGAACTGCTGGGCAATGGGTAAGGAAGAACTCGATCTTTTTTCGGAATGAAGAGCTCCTACCGTAAGTAGTACAGGGGGTGTACAGAGGGAAATAACCCCATTGGACAAGGGACTCCCATCTAAACCATGCATGGTGATACACCTACCCAAGGCTAACTGAGGAATACCTAAGGCCTTGGCCCAAGTTAAGTCCATAAAGTTCCCTGCAGCTCCACTGTCAACAAAAGCGGGATACTGAAGGAGACTGTCTTTTATAGACTCAGATAAGCCGAGGCGAAACTGACTGCGCAGGGCTGGGTCATTCCAGCCACAGTCGTTCGACCAACGGCGAAACTCTGTACAATAAACCTCTGCAGGATTTCTACCCTGTCTGAGAGCGCGTAACTGACTCTCAGTGGATGCCTCTCTATCAGGGTCATCATACAAAAGCCCTAAAGACCCCAAAAAAGCGTCGACTGACAACAATGCCGGATCCTCTGCTTTTAAACCAAATGCCCAGGTCTGAGGATCCCCCTGGAGCAAAGAAATAATAATTCCGACCCGCTGAGATTCAGTACCTAAGGAGATCGGTCTTAAACGAAAATAAAGTTTACAGGATTCTTTAAAATTAAAAAACTCCTTCCTATCACCAGAAAAACGGTCAGGCAAGTGCATTTTTGGTTCAGGGACTACCCTCTGGGAAGTTCGTAAAAGATCTTCCTGCGACTTCACCCGAAGGGAAAGATCCTGAACCATCTGAGTAAGTTCTTGAATCTGGCTGACTAGGAGCTGACCAGGATTTGGCCCTAAACCTGTGGGATTCATGAGGCCGATAACTCTTACAAAACTGAATAAGGAAAAAATCAAACCCTGTTTAATTTTAAGTTTTGGTTTGGCCGGTAATAATGTTATGATTCCAGTACTCCTGACCGGAGGAGATCTTATGACAATGGCCAGAGTACTGGAAGGGAATGCTGGTTACGGGAGCAGGAAAGACTAGTTGCCCCTGGCGCCCTAACTCTATTGTCTCACCCGTGCTATCGGAAATCCCTTGCGAGACTATGGTTTCTTGAGCCCCTGGCAGCCACGTTTGAAAGGCGGATTATGTCTGCCCAACTCCGGTGCCCCCCGGTCTTAGTGAGAGACAAAGGGAAATCCGAGGCAGGATGATGACAAGAGGACCTCCGACTAACAACAGGCCAAGGGCAACAAGCTAACTAACCAAACTAGAAGTATGTGCGGAAAAACCGGCAGATAAAAGGACAACCAAAATCCACTAGTCCATTACTCCTACCCAGCACCGCTGGATACCAGAGTGGATCTGTGGGAGCGGAATCCTCCGCAAAAAGCTCAGAAACACAAATAATAAGTAATAAAGCGGCCAAGCCGCAACACACGGCTACGCCGCGACTCACGAACACCACTGGATGTTTAACGGTGCTCAGTCAGGACTCCAGGAACAGATGACGACTTCCGAGTACAGGACAACTGAGGACAGGAACGACCGGATACAGCAGGACTGGAAACACTCTCAGCAAACAGATACAGCATGCAGGAAGCTATTACCGGCGTCTGTGTGAGGCACTGAAAGAGCATATAAACTGGAGCCCTCCAATCAGCTGCTGACAGGGCTGATTGCATAAATGCCGTGCAGCTGCCTTGCTGCACGGCCAGGAAACAGGTGCCCTTACTAATTTAAATGGACCCAGCAACGGGGAACGCGGTCCGCCAGTAGCGTCCCCGTTGCTAGGGTCCGTGTGGCTCCGTGCGCCCGGCGTCTAGCGTTGCCAGGGAGCCGGCGGCTGTACGCGCACGGCGTCCCTGGTTGCTAGGCGCCGGGCCGCACCGACGAGCGGACCCCGGCGCCTAACACCAAGATGTCTGAGAAGACTTTGAAGAACTCAGATGTTAACCCATCTGGGCCTGGAGACTTTTTTATAGACAAACCGTCTATGGCTTTCTTGACTTCCTCCACTGTCACATCACTCCCCAAAGAGTCAAAAGAAGGATCAAGTTCCTCAAGCCCAGGTGTTTCCCTCAAAAACCGATCCATCCTCTCTCTGATGAGTGGCTGCTCAGACAAAAGGTTGGAGTAATAGGACCTGATGACTCCCAAAATACCCTCCTTATCTTCATGAAGAGTACCCTGGTCATCAAACAGGCCCTGGACCTCCCTCAAATCAACTGATTTTCTGCAACTCTGGTAGGGATCAGGCGAGTGGTACTTCCCATAATCCATCTCCAGAATCAAAGAAGTCAGGCGATTGTACTGATATTCCTTCATCTGAGCCTTCACCCGGGAGATTTCCCCACTTTTTCCACGCTCAGAGATCAAGAAATCCAGTTTATTTCTCAAGCTCTGGTAGATACATCTTTTTGTCAAGTTTTTCCTGGCTACCAGCCGTTGAAAAAACCTTCGAGTCCTCTTTTTACACTCCTCCCACCACTCAGATCTACTCCAGCCAGCCTCCAGAAGTGTCTCTTGCAGTTGAAGAAAGTCTCTAAAGGACTGTCTGACTCCCTCCTCCTTCAGGAGCTCGGAATTCAAACGCCAAAGGCCCCGCCCTTTCTGAGGGGTTTCTGAGACGTTCAAAGTAAAACACAGAAAAATGTGATTGGAGAACTCTACTGGCTTTGCCTCAGGAGGCAAAGTTTTCGAGGACTCCTTAACAAAAAAATCTATCTATCCTAGACCTACGACTACCACAATGATAGGTGAAACCCATGAGGTCTGGGAAATGGCGAACGTGCACATCCACCAGACCAGCCTCTCTAACCATGCTAACTAGAAAATTGGAATCATAGCCCAGGGTTGCCCGTGTGCCTCCTCTGTCTTTTGGCCTAATGACGGTGTTAAAATCACCTCCAAAGACAATCTGCCGGGCCGTAAAAAGAAACGGTTTTATCTCCCTGAAAAGACATTTCCTGTCCCAGGCTGATTGGGGCCCATAAATGTTTATTAGTCTCAGGTCATGTCCTCTCAGGGTGACATCTAAAACCATGCACCTACCTACCTGTAATTCTATAATCCTGTGCACGTTTACCATATCAGTAAAAATCACTGCCAACCCACTGTACGTCTCGGCCGCAAGAGACCAGAAAGATGGCCCCTGCTTCCACTGAGACTTGGCCCAATGGAGTGTGGCCAAGTCACCTACTCTGGTCTCCTGCAAAAATAAAAAGTCAACATCAACCGTGTTGAAAAAATCGAAGGCCAAGAAACGAGCACGTTCAGAAAACACAGAAGCCACATTAATGGTGGCACATCGTATAGGTTGGGGATCCATGTTTCTTGGATTATAGAGGTAGGACCCCATTCACTTTTTCTTTGCTTGCCTTTCAGAGTCCTCATCTGAGGACCCTACCCTTTTACATGTGATCCCAAAGGGGAGAGCATCCTTATTAGACTAAACAATTTCCTCCACCTCCCCTTCCTCCACCCCACACACACCACTAACATCTGAGACTGTAGCCTCGCCAAGCAGACCCTTAGGCCTCTCTTCAACAACACCCTCCCTAACATCACACCCTTCCCCATTTGTCACCATGTCCGGGGGAGGATCCGGATCAGGGTTTTTTGGGGCAACAACACACGAACCACCCCCAGGATCATCACCACCAGGGGACTCTAGAGGAGAATAGGAAGGAGAGGTAGGGCCTCTCAACTTAAGGTCAGGAGTCTCCTCCACCACCATCTCATCTCGTGGAGATTGAGGGGCCTTCCCCTCAGAATTCTGCACTACCTCAACCTCATTTAATAGAGATCCTAAGGCCTGACTCAATTCTATCCCTGCAGGATCCCACTCTAGATCCACCTGGGAACCATCCAGGTGTCTGGTTTTGGCTTGGGCTTTACCACGCCTCTCCCTTTTCTCTTTAGTCTTGACAGTAACTGCCACCTTACTAACAGACAGTTTAGAAGGTTGTTCTGACTTTTTACACTTGGGAGTATTTGGGACAAACACCAGTTCTTTCCCCCCAATCATAACTACCTCCCCCTTATCCTCATCATCAGAGGAGGACAAAATGTCAAATTTGTTAGCACATACAATGTCTACCCCCTTCTTTTTCAACCTCTTTCTCCTGCCCTTATTAACCGTCTGAAAGGATGCCTCCCCCTCCTCCACCTGGACTTCCCCTCTTCCACCAACTTCTAGCTGTCTCAAAATCTCCTGATGCTGTAAAACTTCCACCATGCTATTGTCACGGCTGGGACTGATTTCCAATGCCTCCCCAACCACAGCTATGTCATGATTATGTGATGCCTTAGGGCACCGACTATAGGGATGGCCATCCGCTCCGCAAAGATTGCACTTGACCTTATTGCATTCACGAGACCCGTGGCCTGTCTGGCCACACAAAGCACATTTTACAACTGTGCAATCATTACTAAAATGGCGAAAATCACCACACTTGTGACATGTTCTGGGCTGCCCAGGGTAGAAGCATTGAAGCCGATCACGGCCAATATAAGCAGCAGATGGAATGTGCTTTGTCTCAGCCCCTACCTGGTGCAACCTCACAAAAGCTGAATAGGCTCCACCCCAGACACCCTTAGTATAATCAAACTTCTCAAGTGGGGACAATACTGTGCAGGACCTGGATAACCAATACACAATATCCGAGGGAGGCAGCGACTCATTGCGCACCAGAACTGTAACTTTTACCCTATCCTGCCTTGTGATAGTGTTGGTCTTAAAATGGCAGTAAGGCTCTTTGGTCTTATTTTTCTCCCATTGGGAGCCAAATGCTTGTAAGCCATTCAGAGACTTTTTTGATTGTGTGACTAAAGTGATGGATAAAGGTGGAGCCATGGATATAGCTTATCTTGACTTTAGTAAGGCTTTTGACACAGTTCCACATCGCAGACTGCTAAATAAACTTGAAAGTTTGGGATTGGATATTAGGATTATTGAATGGATAAGATCTTGGTTGAAGGATAGAAAACAGAGAGTTGTGGTAAATGGAGTGCATTCACAGGAGGGAAATGTTACCAGTGGAGTACCCCAGGGATCTGTACTTGGACCAGTGCTTTTCAATATCTTTATTGGTGACATTGCAAATGGGATTAAAGGGAAAGTATGCCTTTTTGCAGATGACACAAAGGTATGCAACAGGGTAGACACACCAGGTGGGGTAAAACAAATGATTGAGGATCTAGGTAGACTAGAGGAATGGTCAAGAGTCTGGCAATTACAGTTTAATGCCAAAAAATGCAAAATCATGCACTTGGGTCTCAAAAATCCTAAAGCTAAATACAGTATTAATGGCACTATACTGGAAACTACTGAGGAGGAAAGGGATCTAGGAGTCACTATTTCAGATGACTTAAAGGCAGGTAAGCAATGTAACAAGGCAATGAGGAAGGCTAGTCAGATGCTTGGCTGCATTGGGAGAGGAATCAGCAGCAGAAAGAAAGAAGTAATAATGCCACTGTATAGGTCATTGGTACGGCCTCATCTAGAATACTGTATTCAGTTCTGGAGGCCATATCTTCAAAAGGATATTAATACATTAGAAACTGTACAAAGGAGGGCAACTAAAATGGTGCATGGCCTACATCACAAAACATACCCAGAAAGACTAAGAAATCTCAATATGTATAGTTTGGAGCAGAGAAGAGAAAGGGGGGACATGATAGAAACTTTCAAATATATGAAGGGTTTTAACAAAGTCCAGGAGGGAAACATTCTCCAAATGAAGAGAAGCAATAGGACACGAGGACATGCACTGAGACTGGAGGGGGGGAGGTTCAGGGGAAATTTGCGGAAAAATTATTTCACAGAAAGGGTAGTGGACAAGTGGAATAGCCTCCCATCAGAGGTGGTAGAGGCTAAGACAGTAGAGCAATTTAAACATGCATGGGATAGACATAAGGATATCCTTACAAAGAAATAAGGATCAAATAAGGTTAGTGATAAAAAAAAATAATATATAAAAAAAAAAAAAAAAAAAAGGGGCAGACTAGATGGGCCAAGTGGTTCTTATCTGCCGACAAATTCTATGTTTCTATGTTTCTATGTTTCTAGAGAGAGAAAGCTAAGATCAAAGTCAGGAGTTCTCACTGGATGAATGCACGCAAAAAGGTCTGCGGCCTTAAAACCCAGCGAGAACACCATATCCAGGAACTCTGACTTTGAAGGAGCCTCCCCCCCCCACCCATCTAAACTGGACCACATTACGCCTTTTGATAGGTTGACCACCACTTACCCCAGGCTGAGGACCAGTATTAGCCCGACCAGCAGAAGTCAAAGCTCCGGCATATGAGCCTGATCCCGGTCTAACTATCACAGGAGGAATTTCAGGGAGATACTTGGGTGCCTGAACATTTATATTTTTACTGACCCCTGCACCAGCATCACCAGCCAACCTAGCTTGGTTTGCCTGAATCAAATTTACAGCCGCTATAGCCCTCACAGGCATATCCATATCCCCATAAACTGTTTCCACCAGTAAAGTCTCTTCAGGGGTGAAATTTTTTTAATTTTCTCCCTGTGGTGGTGTTAGATGTATAACAGGTATAGTTTCCAGGATATATGGTTATGGTGCTTCCTGGGTTGGGATTTTTTGACAATATGGGATATTCCCTTTTCCACATTTCGCACTGACTGTCATTTGTTTTGGTGTCATTAAAAAGGCTGAAAAAACAATTTTCCTGTTCTAGGGGTATATTAAGGGGCACTGTACCTAGGTGGGGCCTAAATTTGCCACAGACATAACAGTTGCTTTTATTGTGTTTGTTGTCAGCAAGTTTAGGGAACATGAAATAATCAAGGATGTATGTGGCTACGTGTGTATTGGAGGAATTGTACCACAAGGTGGGGACCCCATCTGTTTGTGTGATGTCGACTTCACATATTGTGAGGTGAATGAGGGCCAGTAGGGCTATCGAGATAGTCCCCAGGATAGAGATAGGGGGCAGGTTCTTCATCGTTTTCTGTTCTTCTGTCTTCGCTAGGTGGGAGGTCAGGGCTGTCTGCCCCGGTTCGTACCTCACTGGAATCACTTGCTTCCCTCTCTAGGTCTGGTCTAGGAACCTTTTTTACTCGGGATGCATGGATCCAGGTAGGACTTTCCTCTGTCAGGACTGCTGTTCGGGTAACTGCTACGACTTCCGCCTCTGGGCCATAGGTGAAGTCTCCTGGGCTCTTGTTCCTGGGGAGCACCTTCACCACGACTCTGTCTCTGACTTTAAAGGGGTGTGTAGGTTCCTGTGGATTCAAAGGGTTTTTACAAACAACCTCATGTTCAATTTCATTCAGTTTTGTTATCAGGGACCTGACATACTCTTCTCTGATGAGTTCTAGATCTCCTTCCTGTATTACTAGTGGTTTCTTAGCCCAGGGTGTAGGAAAAGGGTCTACCCATTAGTATTTCAAAGGGTGAGTATCCTAGAGTTTTCTGTGGGGTATTCAAGATGCTGGTGTTTAGCTTTATTAGGGTTGTTAGGGTTGTTCCCGAGGCAAGTGATGCATCTGCTAACATACTGGTCCACAAGTGATTTGGCATTAGTAACATAAAAATCATTGGTTAGTAGGAGGAGTGTTGTGGCTTCACCACGGTGACCAACACCACGGCACTGGGCAACGAGCAAAGGGGCACTGGACTGGGGTATACAGGGTTTCCCCTCTTTGCAGATTAATCCTGATTTAGGATTTTTTCTGCAGAATTGGGTAAGTTCAGTCGGAGAGATCAGCATTAGTCGCAGCAGCTTGAAGTTGAGTGAGCAGATGGACGCTGTCAAGGGAGGGACATGCTCTAGTGAGTGCAATGAGTTCTGCAGCTTGCGCGGACTGATAAGGTATTGGCAGGGTTTCCAACACAGTGTCAGGGAGGGTGACAATGGCATAGCCAGCCTGGTATGTATTGTCATTGGGCCTACTACAGGAGCCGTCAACAAAAACTATGTCTGCGCCTGGTATGGGAACGGGAGACATGTCAAGTCTGGGAGAAGTTTCAGCTTCAATGGAAGCAGCACAGTCATGTAGGTCGGGTGGTTCATCCTCGGGACCTTTCAAGCCTAAAAGGGCATTGAGAATGGGTGCAGGGCCAGAAGAACTAGCAGTGTACTTAATGGTAAGGGTAGGGTTACTCAAAAGGAGTACTTCATATCCACTAAGGCGTTGTGCTGACATGTGCTGTGTGTGTAAGCCTTTAAGTATTGCCAGGACATCATGTGTGGTGTGGAGTACTGTGATGTGGCCTAAAGTGAGGGTAGTGGCCATTTCTGCAACCATTGCACAGGCTGCCAAAGCCCTGAGGCAGGCAGGCATACCTTGCACAGACACTGGCATGACTTTGGGAAAAAAATGCCACGGGGCGCAACTTCCCTCCATGAAACTGTGTGAGCACCCCCGCCATGGTTTTACAATTGTCCCTTGCATATAGATGGAAAGGTAGTACATAATTGGGGAGGCCAAGTGCCGGACTTTTCATCAACATACATTTTAAACTTTCATATGCAGTTAACATTTCTTGTGACCATTGTACAGTTTTAGGTTTGTCCTTCAGTGTGGCTTGTCTCAAAATGTTATCATAATAAGAGCAATCAGATATCCACTGTCTGCAGTAATTTACCATACCCAGGAAGGACAGTAGTTCCTTCTGGGTAGTTGGGGTGACCAGGCCCAATACAGACTGTATGCGTTGTGGACTGATTTTCCTCTCTCCCTGAGTGAGCACAAAACCTAAGTAATCAACATGCTTTTTACACCATTGCATTTTTATTTTGGACACCTTGTGTCCACATTCACAAAGCCAGTTTAGTAATGAAACACCATCCTCTCGGCAGGCCTCCTCAGTTTTACTACAGAGCAGCAGATCATCTGCATACTGTAGCAGGACTGAACCATGGTGAGGTTGCCAGGGCCCCAATGTGGCCTGGAGACAACAGGTGCGTCAATAATCTGCACCAGGTAAGTTGTTTACCCTCAAAAGAAAAGGCAAAAAGTAATTGTGTCTGTGAATCTACAGGTATGCTGAAAAAGGCATTCTTCAAATCAAATACAGAGAAGAACGCAGCATCTGCAGGGATTGCAGAAATGAGTGAGTTTACATCTGGGACAATTGGTGCAATTGGGACAATTAACTGATTGATCGCTCTGAGATTCTGTACAAATCTTATACTGCCATCAGCTTTGGCAACAGGGTTCACAGGAGTACAGTATGGTGATACAATATGTCTGAGAATACCCTGTTGTAAGAATTGCTGTATGAGACCTTCTATAAACAGGTTGTGAGTCGGGTTTGAGATTGGCCTTATGTGGTGTGCATGAGATTAGGCCAGTGTCATATGGACCTTCTGACCAAAGAGCGGGGTTTACTTGAGCTAAGTCAGGCATTGGTGGGTAGGTTGTTAATGAAGGTGGAAATGAGTAAGCTTTCTGAGTTAAGCAAAGGTAAGCCAGCGTCATCTGTCCAGCAGTCCTTAAACCTTTTCCAAAACTCAGTAACAGACTCCGAGGGTTTCAGTTTACAAGCTACAGCGACAGGCAAAAAAACACAGGCAAAGGAGCACGGGTTTTAAAGACCTCCTTCATATGTGTATAGCTGCGTCCTTTGCAAGCTTTGCGCAAATAAGATATACAGCCATCGAGGGTAATAGTGGGCTTGGGACAGTGTTTTACTATTATCTAAACTCTGGGTTATTGGTGCGTTAGGGATAGAGCTAGTGGACGCATTTTCTAGCAGTGGAGCTGGAGGCAATCCCATCTGGTGTGAAAGGGTTACTGCTGCCAAGAGATCTGTGTCTCCGAGCGCAGGATATATTGGAATGTAAGGGAGAGGGAGAGGGTTTTCAAAGATTTAAGTTTCTCACTTCTTCGCTTCTGTGCTGTTGGGAACTGACATCCTTGTAATCCTCCATATAGAAAGGGTAATTACTGCCTTCCCGTAGGAATGGGTCCTGTCCTGCTTTCTCTGTCCATCCCTGCTAAATTATCCACCCATGGGTTAACTAAGTAATACTCTGAGGTAGAGTTGCGGGCGACATACATCTTGCATGTCTCACCAGGGAGGGGCGGGGGATATGTAGTTTTTTTTTTTTTTTACTCTGACTAGAGCCCATTGTCAGACAGTAATATAAATCAACAGTACAACTTTAAAAGAAAATATCTAAAATATACAACACTCTACTTACTATACATGCATCAGCTAACCAGTTAATTAGTCATTGACAATATCACAATATTATCTGTATAGTGAGAACATGAAATCTTTTGACGTGTACGATACTTACCATTCGTACAAGATGTCAGAAAAATACAGCGTTTTAAACAGGAAGCAGGAAAAGTGTTTGAGTAAAGATATCTGGCAGACGAAAACTTACCAGCCGTCTGGACCAAATATAAGAACTTATCTCACTACAAACATACAAGAATATATAGACGATCAAATCGAGGTATTCTCTACGTTACGTATAGACCCCAGGTCTATTTTTAAGTATCCCAGATACTAACGTCACGTTATGTATAGACTCCCAGGTCTATTTTAAGTATCCCAGATACTAACGTCTTTGGAGAGTTGCGCTTGGACCCCTGGTCCCTTCTCAGACGTATCTTTAAGTCCCAGACATTAAAGATGTTTGGTCACGTGTTCCCAGAACACTGACACGGATTCAGCTTCAGTGTATGACCGCAATCCCGTATGGCAAAGACAGACAATAAATTCTCTATCTTTACCATTCGGGGACGATCACTGAATCGCGGACGTAGCCCCCACTTGAAAGGATTCGCCCCTCTATTCTTTAACCCTCGATGTGATGGCCTCTCAGACGTCTGTGAGTGTAAACCTTCATGCTATGAGTTACATGCACAACACAAGCAGTAAAGATTCACACTGTTTATTATATGGTTAACAAAGGTTTATAAAGACAACGTGCATGGGTGTATATAATATGTGCAAGCATATGATTGGATAAATAGAAATAGCATACGACATTACATGCAGGATAATTAGTAACACACAGAAGTAACAGTTTTGATCTGGTATGTAATTGTCCTTGAAGATAAGACACACACAAGCCTTATATTATATGAACAGACAAAGGCATCTTGTAGAGAGTGCGTACGTGTCTATTCAAACACATAACAATTCATATAGCATGTTTAACCCTTCAAGGGGTTAAACTGTTTTTATTAACTGCTGGCAGTCCTTGGGCTAATCTCTGTCCAGTTTTTACTATGGTTTCAGACCTCGGGATTCCCACTAATGCCATCAGTGATGTCACTTGTGATGCTTTTTTAGCCCTGCCTCCTTCAGCCACCACAGCGACTAAGCCGGAGCCAACCACCACAGGCTTACAGGGAAAGCCAGCCTCAGCATCTACCATTACCACGGCCCGCGCCGCCCCTATATCCGCAGCTTTGGAGACAGGTGCCGAGGGGGCAAGTCCACCGGATGCAGCAGCAGTTACCAGAGCTCCAGCACCCACCGTCACCCCGGCAACCACCACGCCCCCTGCACTGCCACCACCCAGCACCCTCTCTGGGAGAGACGCCTCCCCCTCATGGAACGCACAGGATGTTGCCATCTTAAGGTTCTTCTCTGTATTCACTGCAATCTTAGAAGCTTCACCTCCATCCCGGCTCACAACGGCTGCCACTCCTGCTGTCTGGCCACATACCTCCATCTCTTCCATGTGATCCTTGGGCCCAGATGTCACTGCAGAACCCGCTGGGACCAGGCTACCATCATTTGCACAGCCGCCATTTTGTCCAGGCACAGATTTTAAAAGTACCTATTTTTCCTGCAAGGCCTGAGCCTGCAACATCATAACTCTCTTTTTCACTGCAGCCAAATTGTCAGCAAGCTCCAACAGCTCATCTTGCAGGGCAGCTTTTTCCCAAGTTTTGCAAGAGTTACGTTTTTTCCTTTTAAAAGTAATGCGGGCATATATACGATTTTGTTCCATTCTCAACTGCTCTAGATCCATGTTCTTATACTCATCAGTGAAAGATGAAGAATCCTCTAGGCTGCTGTAAATAACTTGGGCATTGTCAGCATTAACCCCCGCCTCACCACAGGTAAGCTTATTTGCCTTTTCACCTCCCTGAGTTACTTCACCCAGAGAGCCGGCAACCTGTGGTTTTGGGGTCTCCAGTTGGGGATCCTGTTCCATCACAGGGTCCACAGTCACTGGAACAGCTGCACTGTCCAAATCTTTCTGAACCGAGGCTTCCACTGCACTCAGCAGGCCAGAATTTCCAGGGCCTCCACCAGGCCTTGCAACCTGGGACTCTCCTTCATCCTCTTCCCCAGGAGGATCCATCCTCCCCGGGGAAGCTCCCAGGGAAACACTGCAGGCTTTTAAAAAGAACCAGGGCCTAGGAGCTTTTCTGTGCACATCCACACACACAGATGCAGCACCTGACAGTCCCAACATGACCCTCTCCAGGAGGGACACAATGCTCTGCTTCTGGACTTTTCTCTTACTGTATGATTGCCGGCACCTGTGTTGAACAGGTTAATGAATAAGAAAGGTGTTTCACCACAGGTGATGGCAATCATAGAGTAATAGGGAAGTCCAGAAGCAGAGCAATGTGTCCCTCCTGGAGAGGGTCATGTTGGGAGGTATGCAGTCTGCTGTTACTGACATATGTACTCACTGATACACTGCTGTTACTGACATATGCACCCACTGATACACTGCTGTTACTGACATATGTACCCACTGACACGCTGCTGATACTGACATATGTACCCACTGACACACTGCTGTTACTGACATATGTACTCACTGATACACTGCTGTTACTGACATATGTACTCACTGATACACTGCTGTTACTGACATATGTACCCACTGACACACTGCTGTTACTGACATATGTACCCACTGACACGCTGCTGATACTGACATATGTACCCACTGACACACTGCTGTTACTGACATATGTACCCACTGACACACTGCTGTTACTGACATATGTACCCACTGACACACTGCTGTTACTGACATATGTACCCACTGACACGCTGCTGATACTGACATATGTACCCACTGACACACTGCTGTTACTGACATATGTACCCACTGACACACTGCTGTTACTGACATATGTACTCACTGATACACTGCTGTTACTGACATATGTACCCACTGACACGCTGCTGATACTGACATATGTACCCACTGACACACTGCTGTTACTGACATATGTACTCACTGATACACTGCTGTTACTGACACATGTACCCACTGACAGGCTGCTCTTACTGACATAAGTACCCACTGACAGGCTGCTATTACTGACATATGTACCCACTGACACGCTGCTGTTACCGACTTATGTACCCACTGACAGGCTGCTGTTACTGATGTACCCACTGACAGGCTGCTGCTACTAACTGATGTACCCACTGACAGGCTGCTGCTGTTACTGACATATGTACCCACTGACAGTGTTCTGTTACTGATATATGCACCCAATGACAGGCTGCTGTTACTGACATATGTACCCACTGAATGGCTGCTGTTATTGACATATGTACCCACTGACAGGCAGCTGTTACTGACATATGTACCCACTGACACACTACTGTTACTGACATATGTACCCACTGACAGTGTTCTGTTACCGACATATGTACCCACTGACAATGTGCTGTTACTGACATATGTACCCACTGACAGGCTACTGTTACTGATATATGCACCCACTGACAGGCTGCTGTTACTGACATATGTACCCACTGACAGGCAGCTATTACTTACATAAACACCCACTGACAGGCTGCTGTTACTGACAAATGTACCCACTGACAGACTGCTTATATTGACATATACACCCATGGACAGGTTGCTGTTACTGACATATGTACCCACTGACAATGTGCTGTTACTGATATATGCACCCACTGACAGGCTGCTGTTACTGACATATGTACCCACTGACAGGCAGCTGTTACTTACATAAACACCCACTGACAGGCTGCTGTTACTGACAAATGTACCCACTGACAGACTGCTTATATTGACATATACACCTATGGACAGGTTGCTGTAACTGACATATGTACCCACTGACACACTGCTGTTACTGACATATGTACCCACTGACAGCCAGCTGTTACTGACATAAACACCCACTGACAGACTGCTGTTGTTGACATATACACCCATGGAAAGGCTGCTGTTACTGACATATGTACCCACTGACACACTGCTGTTACTGACCTATGTACCCATTGACAGTGTGCTGTTACTGACATATGTACCCACTGACAATGTGCTGTTACAGACATATGCACCCACTGACAGGCTGCTGTTACTGACATATGTACCCACTGACAGGCAGCTGGTACTGTCAAACACCCACTGACAGGCTGCTGTTACTGACAAATGTACCCACTGACACACTGCTTTTACTGACATATGTACCCACTGACAGGCAGCTGTTACTGACATAAACACCCACTGAATTACTGATGTTATTGACATATACACCCATGGACAGGCTGCTGTTACTGACATATGTACCCACTGACACACTGCTGTTACTGACATTTGCATCCACTGACAGACTGCTGTTATTGACATATGCATCCACAGACAGACTGCTGTTACTGACATATGTACCCACTGACACACTGCTGTTACTGACATATGTACCCACTGACAGGTTGCTGTTACTGACATATGCACCCACTGACAGGCTGCTGTTACTGACAAATGTACCCACTGACAGACTGCTGTTATTGACATATACACCCATGGACAGGTTGCTGTTACTGACATATGTACCCACTGCTTTTACTGACATATGTACCCACTGACAGGCAGCTGTTACTGACATAAACATCCACTGAAAGACTGCTGTTACTGACATATATACCCACTGACACACTGCTGTTACTGACATATGCATCCACTGACAGTGTGCTGTTACTGACATATGTACCCACTGACAATGTGCTGTTACTGACATAAACACCCACTGACAGGCTGCTGCTACTGACTTATGCACCCACTGACAGGCTGCTGTTAGTGACATATGCACCCACTGACAGGCTGCTGTTACTGACATATATACCAACTGACAGGCTGCTTTTACTGACATATGTACCCACTGGCAGGCTGCTGTTACTGATATATGTACCCACTGACAGGCTGCTGTTAGTGACATATGTTCCCACTGACGGGCTGCTGTTACTGACATATGCACGCACTAACAGGCTGCTGTTACTGACATATTTACCACTGACAGGCTGCTGTTATTAACTTATGCAACCACTGACTGGCTCCTGCTGTTGCTGACATATGCAACCGCTGACAGCCTGCTGTTACGGACTTATGCTCCCATTGACAGGCTGCTGTTTCTGACTTATGCATAGGCTTACCATACTATCTCCTAAAAGGGGGGCCCTAATGCAGTTATTTCTTTTTCAATCACTAGGCGTCACTGGAGTACTCTTGGGATATGGACGGGCTTTAGCAGGACAGGTACTGAATATTTAAATGTATTAACTCTCCTCCCCTTCATACTCCCATAGTACCTCAGTGTTTTTTCGGTGCTCACAGGAGTGACAGCTCGAGTGGATTCCTCCACACATACTTCAATTTTTTTCATTTTTTTAAATATTTTTACTACTTATTGAGCACATTCCTTCCCAGCTTAACAAGAAGTTTGGATCCGGGATAGTGCGCACTGCAAGAAGCAGCTAATGGCGTGTCGGCACTCACACAGGAAGCACCCTCGCAGCCACAAGCAGCTCAGTCTCTGACCTGCAGGAAAGGCTGGACGGAGCTCACAGAAGCCCCATCATATCCCCTCACTACAAGATTAGGTATGCGGGGGGGAGAGACATCCGCTGTGTGGGGAACACGCTGGTTTGTATGCGCCATCCGGAAGTAAGGAGCACTAGCGATCACAGCGCCCACCAGAGCCGCCGCCGCTGTTCAGAAGTAAGTAGTGCTCAGAGCTGCCGCCGTCGCTCACAGATGCCGGCTGCTGCGGCCACTCACATTGCCGCTCCCCGTACCGCCGCTTCCTGGCGCCTGTCCCCAGCTCCATGCATCCCCGCTCCCCAATCCCGGCTCCCTGCACCCACTCCCGTCCACTGGAGGGAGAAGTTAGATGGAGTTAAAGGGGGGGGGGCAGAGGGGGGAGAAGTCTGTCCTCTGAGGCAGTGCAGCTGAAGGGGGGTAATGAATGCCCATAGCAGCAGCATTATAGGCAAGGCTGCATTGGCTAACAGGGATATTGCATAGGCTGTTAAGTCTATATTAACAGGGTAGTTACAGGTTATAAATTTGTATAGGCATGTATTTATAACCTGAGTTGTTACTATGTCCGTGAGCATGGCATGGGGGCCATTTTAACCATGCTTCCTGTTTCTTCCTATTTATGATTCCAGAATGTTCCTGTCCTACAACACTACTCCACCGGATGGGTGTTAGTGGGAATTTTGGATCAGGTTTCTTATAGTCTGGCCACGTACACTGCACTTCGGCCATATATATATATATATATATATATATATATATATATACACACCTTAGTAACAATTTTACTGAGTCTTGGGATTTGTCTGTCTTTGTCTATTTGTGTTGTCTGGTTACATAATGAGTAAAGCACCAGTCAAAAACAAAAAAGCAGTGTAATTGCAATGTCTGTAAGAGTGTGTTACCGGATGGTTCTACCACATGCACAGTATGTATATATATACTTTTTTCAATTGTAGGTCTGATATAAACGTTTATACCCACTCCATTCTTATTGACCATTCTTATAAATAATGGTCAAAGGAATAAGTCACTTTGGTATCAGTCTATGAGTTTGATTGGTACGTATTTTTTAATTTTTATCACATGGGTGATGTCAGGAATCGACTTACCAGGCTGACATCTGTCCGCCGCTGCGGACTCCGTCCTGGCTCCCTGCGGTCACCTGTCATCTGTGTCCCTGTCATAGGACATCATCGCGGGCCTGGGAGCGCTCCTGTAACAGCGGGCGTGTAGCGCGCCGCGTTCCCGCTGGGCCGCGGCGTGGGCGCCGCCATGACAGTTTGCAAACAGCCAGTATACAGCGGCCAATCCGGTGCTTGGCCGCACCCACTTTCCCTCACTCATCCAATCCCTGTGAACCAAGGGGTATATATGTAGCTGCAGGTCCAGTCTGCAGGCATCCTGGACTTTGTGTCACTCCTGCGACCCATGTGAAAGGATCTGTTCCTGTTGCTCACGTGTTCCTGGCTCTTTGTCTAAAGACTTGTATTCCTGGTTATCTGCACAGCTCCGTTGAACTTCAAGGCCCAGCAATACCTGCAACTTCCAAACAGGCTTCACACTCATCACCACCTTGTGTGCTTCAGCCTGCAGTTGAGACTGACTCCAGGTGTGTTCCATTCTTCCACCTGTGAATACAGCTTGCTGCTGCCAGTGCTTCATCACCTGCACTGTGAAGTCAGACTCCTGCCTCTGCTCAGGTTTGCCATTCTACACCTTGCTGCCTAAAGTTTCCTGTTTTATAACCTGCACTGGTTTCCAAACCAGAACCATTTCACAAGCACCTGTTCTTCTGTTTATTATATTACCGGTTATTATTTCTTCAAGTCATCTGTCATCCAGTACCATAGACTTTCAGCTATTATGCTGAGTGATTGACATTTCCGTTGTTATTATTATTATTTCTGCTACCACTCTGTTATTAACATCTGCTAATAAATATCATTGCGCTCATGCGCAGGAACGTTATCCAGCCTCCTCGTTTTCTCCCATCTACCTCCACTGACCCACTAGCGCCCCCTCCGGGGACACAGCCTAAACACAATCTGACAGTAAGTCCAGGATCGATGGACTCGGATGGTGGACGGAGTGTGGGGTCAGAGGCCTTGCAAAATCTGGTCTCCCGTCTGGATGGTCAAGAGGCTGCGCAGCAGCAGATGTTTCAATTCCTGCAAGGGATGTCCTCCCGGTTAGATACACTACAGCAATCCCTGCCTAGTGTACTCACTTCTACTGTTCCTGTTACTCCAGCACCTGCCAGTGCTGTGAGTTCCTCTGTTCCGGCTGCATCAGCTCCAGTGTCACGTCTGCACCTGCCCGTGCCGAGCAAGTATGATGGCAGTCCAAAGTTATGTCGCGGGTTTCTCAACCAATGTGAAATTCAGTTTGAGTTGTTGCCACATAATTTCCCCACGCCAAGATCCAAGGTTGCCTACATCATCTCCTTACTCTCTGGATCTGCTCTGAGCTGGGTGTCTCCTCTGTGGGAACGTGCTGACCCTCTGATTAACAACTACACAGACTTCGTGTCAACCTTCAGACGGATCTTTGACGAGCCTGGTCGTGCAACATCAGCTTCGGCAGACCTGATCCAACTTCGTCAAGGTACCCGAAGCATGGGACAATATGTCATCCAGTTCCAGACGTTGGCTGCAGAGATTCAGTGGAACAACCAAGCTCTGGTAGCAGCTTTCTGGCATGGACTCTCGGATCGGATCAAGGATGAACTGGCGACCCGTGACCTTCCTGTTCTATTGTCTGATTTGATCTCCCTGTGCATTAAGTTGGACTCTCGCATCCGCGAACGCAATAATGAACGCGCTCGGAGTGAGCCACGCAGATCAAGGTTAATACCTTCTGTACAGTTCCAGTCTCCCTCTTCTGACGAGCCTATGCAGATAAATAGGTCCCGCCTAACTCCTGAAGAGCGGGCAAGAAGAATGCGTGAGAGACTCTGCCTGTACTGTGCGGCTGCGGGCCACCAAATTAACTCCTGCACAGTGCGTTCGGGAAACGCCAGATCCTGACTTGTAAAGGAGGAGTCAAGTTAGGATCTTTCAGTCAAGCTCCTTCCAATCAAGACCTCATCCTTCCAGTGACGTTAGAGACTTCAGTTGGGCTCCAGTCTGCGTCAGCATTAGTGGACTGTGGCGCAGCAGGAAACTTTATCACCCAAGCTGCGGTAAATAAATTTTGCCTATCTACATGTGAACTTTCCTGTCCAGTTTATATTACTGCTGTGGATGGTAGTCGAATCTCCAAGGGGAATATTTCTCATCAAACTGCCCCAGTGGTCCTGGGAGTTGGATTTCTACACTCTGAACTGATTAAGTTCCTGGTCATCCCTCAAGCCACCCAGGAGATCGTCTTGGGCATGCCCTGGCTCCAGCTTCATAATCCACAGTTTGACTGGTCAACGTTGCAGCTTACCTCATGGGGTTCACATTGTCATCAGTCCTGTTTAGCCCAAGTGTGTCCCATAAAGTCTACCGAAGTAAAGACACAGTCAAGTCTCCCAGCAGCTTATCAAGACTTTTCAGATGTCTTCAGTGAGAAGGCTGCTGATGTCCTACCGCCCCATAGGGAATGGGATTGTCCCATCGATCTCCTCCCTGGCAAGAAGCCACCTAGGGGGCGCACCTACCCGTTGTCTGTTCCTGAAACTGAGGCGATGAGCGATTACATCAGGGAGAATTTACAGAAAGGATTCATCCGTCCTTCATCATCACCCGCTGGTGCAGGTTTCTTCTTTGTTAAAAAGAAGGATGGAGGACTGCGTCCATGCATTGACTACCGAGGTCTCAATGACATTACCATCAAAAATAGTTATCCATTACCACTTATTACCGAATTATTCGACAGAGTTAAAGGAGCCCGCATCTTCACCAAGTTAGATCTCCGCGGTGCCTACAATCTCATCAGAATCCGGAGTGGTGACGAGTGGAAAACAGCTTTTAACACTCGAGATGGCCATTACGAATACCTGGTAATGCCATTCGGGCTGAGTAATGCCCCAGCAGTGTTCCAACACTTTGTGAACGAAATCTTTCGTGATGTCCTGTATAAGTACCTCGTTGTTTACTTGGATGATATCCTCATCTTCTCCCAAGACCTTCCATCTCATCGTCTACAAGTCCGTGAAGTCCTCCGACGTCTTCGTGAGAACCGGCTCTATGGGAAACTATCTAAATGCACCTTTGAAGTTCCCTCTATACCCTTCCTGGGTTATATAATTTCCGGATCGGATCTTCAGATGGACCCGACAAAATTGGAAGCTATTGCCAATTGGTCCATTCCAAATTCTCTCAAGTCTATCCAGCGGTTCCTGGGTTTCGCCAACTACTATAGAAAATTTATTCGGGGATTCTCCACTCTCATCGCTCCTATTACCAACCTGACTCGGAAAGGGGCAAACCATTCCAACTGGTCAGAAGAAGCCTTGGCAGCCTTCCAGAAGATCAAGCTGGCCTTTATGTCTGCTCCAGTTCTGTCTCAGCCAGATGTCAACAGACCGTTCGAGTTGGAGGTAGATGCCTCTACAGTTGGGGTTGGAGCTGTCCTCTCCCAGAAGGGACCCGATGGGAAAGTCCACCCTTGTGGATTTTATTCTCGCAAGTTTCTTCCTGCAGAAGCTAACTACTCCGTGGGAGATCAAGAACTACTGGCGATCAAGCTGGCTCTCGAGGAATGGAGATATCTCCTAGAAGGGGCCAAACATCCGTTTAACATCTACACGGATCATAAAAACCTGCTATATTTAAAGGCAGCTCAGTGCCTTAACCCTCGCCAGTCCAGGTGGGCTATGTTTTTCTCACGTTTTAATTTCAAGCTTAATTTCCGCCCAGGTTCGCAGAATGTGAAAGCCGACGCTTTATCCCGATCCATGGAATCTGAAGAGGAGACGCCTGACTCGGTGCCACATTCCATCCTGAGTCCAGTGGTATTCGCGGCATCTCAAGTCTCCCCAGCTCCTCCTCCTGGTAAGACTTTTGTTTCCCCAGAACTCCGTCCCAAGTTGCTATCTTGGGCCCATCAATCCAAGTTCACCGGTCATCCTGGTGTCTTGAAGACCTTCAAGTTCCTTTCTACAACATACTGGTGGCCAAAGATGAAAATGGACATCAAGGATTTCGTGGCATCCTGTCCTAAGTGTGTGCAGCACAAGACTCCTCGTCAGTCTCCAGCAGGTCAGTTACAACCATTGTCTGTCCCTAGTCGTCCCTGGTCACACCTGTCCATGGATTTTATCACCGACCTCCCTCCTTCTCAAGGACACAATACTATTTGGGTTGTAGTGGACAGATTCACCAAGATGGCTCATTTTGTTCCTCTCCAGGGTCTCCCTTCTGCCCCGAGACTTGCCCAAATCTTCCTACGGGAGATTTTCCGCTTACATGGTTTACCCTCAGAAATAATATCTGACCAGGGGGTACAGTTTGTAGCGAGGTTTTGGAGGGCCCTCTGTTCTGCCATGCAGGTCAAACTGAAGTTTTCGTCATCATACCATCCTCAGACGAATGGGCAGACAGAGAGGGTTAATCAAGAACTTGAGACGTTTTTGAGATTATATGTTTCGTCTTCCCAGGATGATTGGTTCGATCTGCTCCCATGGGCTGAGTTTGCCCACAACTTCCGATACCATACTGCTACTGAAACAACACCATTCTTTGCAGTATATGGGCAACATCCCCGTGTTCCGGATTTTCAAGAACTCCCTCATATGGATGTTCCTGCTGCCACTACTGCTCTGACTCAGTTCTCATCCATTTGGAGAAAAATTCACGTTTCTCTCAAAAAGGCCTCCAGCCGGTACAAGTTCTTTGCCGACCGCAAGAGACGTGCGGTTCCTAATCTGAAACCTGGGGACAAGGTTTGGCTGTCAACCCGTAACCTCCGTCTCAGGGTCCCGTCCATGAAGTTTGCACCACGCTTCATTGGTCCTTTCCCTATAGAAAGAGTCATCAACCCAGTGGCCTACAAATTGAAGTTACCACCTTCCCTTCGGATACCTAACGCTTTTCATGTTTCTCTCCTCAGACCTCTAGTCCTAAACCGTTTTCAGAATGCTCTTCCAGTTGGCCCCAAAGTTCGAACTCAGCGGGGCGTGGAATTCGAGATCAACAAGATTCTGGACTCCCGTTGCCGGTATGGACGTCTCCAGTACCTGGTCGATTGGTCCGGTTATGGCCCAGAGGAGAGAAGTTGGGTGAATTCGTCCGATGTCCATGCTCCAAGGTTGGTCCGAGTCTTCCACAGCACTCATCCCTTCAAGCCACGTGGGTGTTCGGTGTCCACCCCTAAAGGAGGGGGTACTGTCAGGAATCGACTTACCAGGCTGACATCTGTCCGCCGCTGCGGACTCCGTCCTGGCTCCTTGCGGTCACCTGTCATCTGTGTCCCTGTCATGGGACATCATCGCGGGCCTGGGAGCGCTCCTGTAACAGCGGGCGTGTAGCGCGCCGCGTTCCCGCTGGGCCGCGGCGTGGGCGCCGCCATGACAGTTTGCAAACAGCCAGTATACAGCGGCCAATCCGGTGCTTGGCCGCACCCACTTTCCCTCACTCATCCAATCCCTGTGAACCAAGGGGTATATATGTAGCTGCAGGTCCAGTCTGCAGGCATCCTGGACTTTGTGTCACTCCTGCGACCCATGTGAAAGGATCTGTTCCTGTTGCTCACGTGTTCCTGGCTCTTTGTCTAAAGACTTGTATTCCTGGTTATCTGCACAGCTCCGTGGAACTTCAAGGCCCAGCAATACCTGCAACTTCCAAACAGGCTTCACACTCATCACCACCTTGTGTGCTTCAGCCTGCAGTTGAGACTGACTCCAGGTGTGTTCCATTCTTCCACCTGTGAATACAGCCTTGCTGCTGCCAGTGCTTCATCACCTGCACTGTGAAGTCAGACTCCTGCCTCTGCTCAGGTTTGCCATTCTACACCTTGCTGCCTAAAGTTTCCTGTTTTATAACCTGCACTGGTTTCCAAACCAGAACCATTTCACAAGCACCTGTTCTTCTGTTTATTATATTACCGGTTATTATTTCTTCAAGTCATCTGTCATCCAGTACCATAGACTTTCAGCTATTATGCTGAGTGATTGACATTTCCGTTGTTATTATTATTATTTCTGCTACCACTCTGTTATTAACATCTGCTAATAAATATCATTGCGCTCATGCGCAGGAACGTTATCCAGCCTCCTCGTTTTCTCCCATCTACCTCCACTGACCCACTAGCGCCCCCTCCGGGGACACAGCCTAAACACAATCTGACAGGTGATCTATATTGCAAAATTACCCACATTTAATAATAAAAAAAATACTCATTTTTCACTATAGGTCTATTATTGGTGTAGGCTTATCTTGATTTTATAAATATGGAATTCGTCTGGAGTTATTAGCTTCCGACATATTTTGGTATGTATATCAAATAATAATTTTTCCACGGCACCTGCTCTATCTTCACTATATACTGGCACTATTAAATTAGTTATTATATATACTTTAGTCCAAATTATGGATTTTTACTTTTATTATGTTGTATCTAACCAATGGGTCTGGATGGTTTTATTGAATTATGTATTGTGATTGTATTAAGTCATTGTACTTTTTCTGTTCACTCAGATCTAATACCCCTGAGGAAGTCCTAAGGGACGAAACGCGTCGGGTTCTACATCTGATTAAACCTAATTGGTTTATATTGAAATTGGGTTTTGTATTTTATCTAACCTAATTGGTGTATATTGAAATCTATATATGTCAGATTGAAAATCCATCCTGTATGATGATAATGTTGTTGACACTATGAAATGGAGATAACATTGTGTTTTATGAATAAATTTTTTAAATTATTGTGACTGTCTGTAATAGACTAAGAAGTCATTAGCGCCCTCAGATTTGGTGTGTATGTAATATTTTTGAATTCTTGCTGACGAAGGATTCTTCTAGAGGTGCTGCTTATATATCCCAAGCGCAATTTGGTACCATTTTTTGCATATACACACCTTAGTAACAATTTTACTGAGTCTTGGGATTTGTCTGTCTTTGTCTATTTGTGTTGTCTGGTTACATAATGAGTAAAGCACCAGTCAAAAACAAAAAAGCAGTGTAACTGCAATGTCTGTAAGAGTGTGTTACCGGATGGTTCTACCACATGCACAGTATGTTTTGTAAATACAACTACAAATACCATTTCACCTCCGATTTCATCTCATGACCCTCAATGGGAAATACTAGCGGATGTAATGGCTGGGTTGCAATCAGAATTGGCCACCGCTCGACAAGAGCGGGAAGCAGCAAGATCTGAGTCTCAGGTGAGACCACCACAGATACCAGAGGGGTCTCAGCCCTTGCAAAGGTCGAAGTCTAGTTCGGGTCACAAAGATAGTTTTCAGTTGTCTTATAATTTACCAGTTTCTGCTATGTTGTTTTCTGGTGATTCAATGTCAGACCTCACTGCGCAAGATGAGCATGAGGAAGGTCAATTGGACCAGCAGTCAGATAGTGAGGATATTGACAGCCCGGGGACAGAGATCTCCATTGTGTTTTCCTTTTCATAATCTCTTAATAAGCTGTTTATAGAGGCATGGCAGAATCCGGATAAACGGTTTTCTATACCTCGCTGGTGTAAGTCTAGTTACCTGTTTCCAGAGTCTGTGACATCGAAATGGGAGAATCCTCCAATGGTGGATTCGTCTGTGTCAAAACTTTAAAAATAATTAACCATTCCAGTACCAGCTGCCACTACGCTTTAAGACCCGGCAGAAGTTAGAAGCTATGCTAAAGTCGATGTATGCAGCAGCAGGGGTGCTGCTTAGACCTGGTTTGGTTGGAATTTGGGTAACTAAGGAGCTGATTATATGGATAACAGAACTCCACTCTACAAGACGACCACCTTATACTTTGTGTTGATCAAATCTGTGAAGCTGCTGAGTATCTATGTACAGCTTCTACGGATGTCTGTCAGGTCAGTTCACGCTTTTCAGCGTTTCTTGTTACGGCACGACGGGCACTCTGGCTGCATTCTTGGCAGGCAGAGGTCAAGAGAGGAATAGAAGCGTTACCTTACGCTGGCAAGAAGTTGTTTGGTCCTGAATTGGACAAATGGATTTCTGAGGCCACGGCGGGGTAAGTCTGTTTTCCTACCATTGCCTCCAAAGGTACCTAGAAGGAAATATTCTGGACAAGCGTTCAAATCCTTTAGACCTCACTCCTTTCATGGCCGTGGTAGAGGAATGACCACACCTGGTAGACGTGGTAGAGGACGCGGTTTTCAACAAACCACCACCCGTCATCAGGACGCTAAGCCCACCGACGAGCCATGGGCATGACGGGCTCCCAGCCCATCTCGGAACTGCAGTTGTGGGGGCACGCCTTCAGACGTTCCATTTGGCATAGTTCCAGACATCCAGAGATGGGTGGATCCGCAATTTAGTGTTAAATGGTTACAAAATAGAGTTTGATTGTCTCCCACCAGTGCGGTTTTTCAAGACAGGACTGCTTGTGTCAGAAGACAAGAAGGCAGTTCTGCAAATCGCAATTCAGTCTCTGCTAGATTCAGCAGTTTTGATTCCGGTCCCAGTTCACCAACAAGGTCAGGGTTATTATTCCAGTCTATTTGTAGTACCAAAGCCGGATGGCTCGGTCATACCAATAGTAAACCTGAAGGATCTCAATCAGTACGTCACTTACTACAGATTCAAGAAGGAATCCCTGCGGTAGGTAATTGCAGGTTTAGAGCCACAGGAATTCATGATTGCGCTGGATCTCAAGGATGCGTACTTACACATTCCAATTTTGCCACCTCATCAGAGGTTCTTATGGTTTGCGGTACGGCAAAACCATTACCAATTTCAGGCTCTACCGTTTGGACTCTCGTCAGCGCCTCGGGTATTCACCAAAGTGATGTCTGTGATGATAGCTCATCTCAGATCCCTGGGAGTGATAATAGTTCCATACTTGGACGATCTGCTCATCAAAGCTCCGTCTCAACAGATACTCCTAAAACATGCCTTGCTGACATACAATGTGCTAGTTCAGCACGGTTGGATTGTCAATTTCAAGAAATCAAATCTGATTCCGTCTCAACAACTTCAATTCCTAGGAATGATTCTCGATACGGTGAATCAAAGAATTTACCTACCAGAACAGAAGGTACAGAGTATTCGTCATCTGGTACAGTTAGTGCTCAAGCCACGCACAGTCTTGGTACATTTTGTGCATTCGACTGTTAAGGAAAATGGTGGCGGCTTTCGAAGCACTTCAGTTCGGAAGATTTCACTCATGTCCTTTTCAACTGGATGTGCTCGCACAGTGGTCAGGCTCGCATCTGCAGATTCACCAGATGGTGCGGTTGTCTCCACGGGCCAGAGTATCTCTATTCTGCTGGCTCAAAGTACACAATCTCAATGCAGGTAAATGGTTCGCCGTCTGGAATTGGATCATTCTAATGACGGACGCAAGTCTCAGAGGTTGGGGAGCTGTGGTCCAAAACTGTCAGCTCCAGGGTCTCTGGGCTGATCACGAAAGATTGCTGTCTATAAATGTCCTGGAACTCCGGGCAAATTACAACATGCTTGTCACAACTGAGGGCCTGAGCTGACGGAAGGCAGCCTCAGTTGTAGGGGCTGAGATGTACCGGAACCTGGGAGGTTGTATCAGACCCCTGGACATGTAAGTAACATGAAGAATAACCGCCCGAAGGCGTGACCACGACAACTTGAGTAAAAGTCAATGATATTTATTTATGACAAACTCCATGCATCACAGTAGCAGTAAAAAGAAACCTAAAATCAGCAGAGAAATAATAATACAGTTCCTGGGTACTACAGGGTGGCAGGGGCCACAGAGCTCTGGTGGTATGAGACAGTTCTTATTATCTGCAAGTTGGAAAGTCCTTACCAGGCTCAACTGTAGCAATGAAGAAAGCCCAGGGTCGTACCAGCTGGTGTTCCAGGGAAAGCTGGACTGCTGTAAATAAAATGCTGCTGTGGGTACTGGTTAGAACCAGACAGGTGTTGGCACGGAGTGGATACTGGCTGGAACCAGTTAAATAATAAATGAAGCTTGAGAGCGATGCAATATGGATGAAATGTAGAATTTGAGAGCGGAGAAATAATAATACCGGTGGAGATTGGTAAACTGTAGAAAGGACACCGGCCCTTTAAGAGAAGCTGTACTCTGCTGGAAGCTGGGCTGGAAGCAGGTGATGTTGTAGCTGGAAACAGGTGAGTCCAGAATGGATCGGAGAGTCAGGCTACACCACAGATGGAATGCTGGTGCGGGTCTCTATAGCAGAAGTCTGGAGACAGGAGCTGGAACCTGGAAGACAACCACAGGAGAGAGACAAACTGGAACTAGGTTTGACAACCAAAGCACTGACGCCTTCCTTGCTCAGGCACAACCTATTTATACCTGCAGCAAGGAAGGCATTGGCTAGGCAATTATGCAAATTAATAATACTGACAACAGATTGGTAGAAATGATCAGCTGACAGAATCCAAGATGGCTGCGCCCATGCAGACACTTGGAGGGAAGTTTGGTTTGTAATCCATGTGGTCTGGAAAACAGTAATGGCGGCGCCGGCCACCGGAGACAGGAGACGCCAGGCTGACAGGTGCACATCCAACCACGCGGACACAGCGGAGGCCGCGGCTGACGTAATCGCCACTCTGAATGCAGAAGCTCAGGGACGGCGGCTGAGGCCGCGGGAGACGCCGTGCCAGATGTATAAGGCGTTACTGTGACAGCGTCCAGAGAGACAGGAGAGGATGCGGGAATGTGCACATCAGGATAACAGATGGGATCCGGTCCTGGAGCGCTGAGCCAGCCTTAGGAGGCATCTGATGGGTAAGAAATGGCGTCCAGATACCCGGATCGTGACAATGCTGTGCCAAGCAGTGCACATGCTTCGGTCTCAGACTGTCCAGGTGCAGTCAGACAATGCGACAGCAGTCGCGTACATCAACAAACAAGGAGGGACGAGAGGCCGCATGGCCATGCGGGAAGTAGCTCGAATCCTCAATTGGCCCGAGCTTCACCAAGTGATATTGTCGGCAGTGTTCATTCCGGGAGTGGACAACTGGGAGGCGGATTATCTCAGCCATCGGGATTTTCATCCATGAGAATGGGCATTAAATCCAGAAGTGTTTCACATGTTGGTCCAGAGGTGGGGTTACCCACAAGTGGACCTGATGGCATCTCACTACAATCACCAAACACCCCAGTTTGTGTCTAGAATGCGAGATCCAAAGGCAGTGCCAGTGGATGCTCTCACGATCGCTTGGACGTACAGCCTTGTGTATCTGCTTCCACCATTACTGCTGCTTCCTCTGTTGCTAAAATGGATCAAACGAGAGTCCACCACAGTCATACTAGTGGCGCCTCATTGGCCTCGTAGAGCATGGTTCTCGGATATCCAAGGACTACTCGCAGATGATCCTTGCCTGCTCCCGCTACGTCCGTACCTGTTACTACAGGGTCCGTTCCTGTACCCCGATTTAGCGCAGCTGCATTTTACGGGGTGGCTGTTGAGACCGCCCTCTTAAGAAGAGGGGGCATGCCGTAATTGGTTATACCAACCAAGTTACGTTCTAGGAAGCCAGTTACGGCAGCTCATTATCACAGGATTTGGCGTGCCTATATAGGTTGGTGTGAAGCTCGGACGTTTCCGACATCATCTTTCTGGTTATCCTGTCTTTTGTTATTTTTACAGACAGGGTTGGATGGAGGACTACGGTTATCTACACTAAAGGTGCGGGTCTCTGTTTTGTCAGTTCACTTTCAAAGGCGTTTGGCACTTTTGCCGACTGTACACACCTTTCTGCAAGGTGTCCTCAGAGTACAACCTCCATTTATACCACCTGCAGCGCCATGGGACTTGAATATGGTTTTAGTTTTTTTACAGTCTTCATATTTTGAACCCTTACAACAAGTGGATGTTAAGTTTCTCACTTGGAAAACAATTTTTCTCCTAGCCTTAGCTTCGGCAAAGCATTTTTCAGATTTGGGTGCCTTGTCATGCAAGCCACCGTATTTGGTGTTTCATGATGACAGAGCGGAACTTCGGACGAATCCTGCTTTCCTGCAAAGGGTAGTGTCATCTTTTCACATCAATCAACCAATAGTAGTTCCTGTATTATCAGAAGATTCAGGAACTTTGGATATGGTACCCACACTACGCGTATAAGTAGCCTGAACGTCTACAGTTCGTAAGACAGATACATTGTTCTCTATGATGCTGTCAAGATGGGTTGGCCAGCTTCCAAGCAGACCTTATCCAGATGGATTAAACTGACCATACATCAGGCTTACCTTCATGCTAGGCTACAGCCACCTACATCAGTTACAGCTCATTCCACACGTTCTGTGGGAACTTCATAAGCAGCAGGTCGTGGGGCTTCTATGACGCAGCTTTGCCATGCGGCTACTTGGTCATCAGTGCACACGTTTGACGCTTTTACATGATTGATACGTTTGTGGCATCAGCTTCTAGCTTTGGCCGCCTAGTGTTACAGGTGTCAAACAGCTCTACCGCCCAAGGGGGAAACTTTGGTACATCCCAAGAGTACTCCAGTGACCCCTATGAAAAAGAAAATAGGATTTTGGTACTTTCCAGATAAATCCTTTTCTTTGAATTCATAGGGGGCACTGGATGCCCACCCAGAGCAGTTTTACCTGTCTTGTGGTAAGTTCAGTGTGTCAGGTCTCTGGGTTTTGTCTGTCCCCGGCGGGAGCACTAGTGGGTCAGTGTTGGTGTGATAAACAAAGTGGGGAGGCAATATGAAAGTCCGGCGCATAAGCGCTGATGTTTATTACACAGGGTTCACAGAGTAGATGGTATAGCAGTGAATGACAAAACTGAAACCAGGCAATAAAGAAACAGTGATTGGTAATTGAATCCAAAACAACTGAAAAGTCTCTTGCAACAGAAATATAAAGTGACTTGATGCTGAATGCAAAATGAAATAAACAGAACTCCGGTAAAACTTGAAAAGCACAGTCTCTGTATAACAAAGTCTTTATGGCCACACTAGGCCCAAGCAGGAGACAGTCTCTATGCAATGAGATGATATGATTTGCAGAGATGCACAGATGGTATGCAATTAGCAGTGCACAGGTAGTAATGAATGAATCACCTGAGGAGAGTCTCTACTGCTTGATGAGCTGGTAACTGACTGTGAAGGAAGTCTGCAGAAAACAGGAGAGCTGAAGTGAGATGAGATGACAGGAGGTAACCACGGGGAATCACTGGAAACAGGAACACAGGAGTCCGGAGAACAAGGCACACTGAATGTGACTCGTTGTCTGAGGCAATGTGAGTGAGCCACGGACTGGGAGTTATACCCATGGCTCTGCAGTGATTGGTCACTGAACTCTGGGTGGAGACACAGTGCTGGATTGCACACCAGGATCAGCTGAGTGCAGGAGTCATGGCAACGACCACACAGGCAGGACTCCAGCACACAGCAGAAAGCACACAGGACCGGACTCAGAGGTAATCAGCAATGCGGAAGATGACGCTTGCGGTCCACACACACATGCAGCCGCGACTGGGGCCATGACCTCCGGAGGCCTGCACACCAGCGCGCTGGTAGGTGAGACGTAGCAGAGCGCCGATTCGTGACAGTACCCCCTCCTTTATGGGTGGGCACCGAACACCCACGAGGCTTGGCAGGAAAGAGTCTGTGGAAGGCTTGAACCAACCGTGGAGCATGGACATCCGTGGCGTTTACCCAACTCCTCTCTTCAGGACCATATCCAGACCAGTCAATCAGGTATTGCAAATGACCATAACGCTGTCGAGAGTCTAAGATCTTTTTCACCTCGTATTCCACACCCCGATGAGTTTGTACCTTTGGAGCTGCTGGAAGCGTTCTCTGGAAACGATTGAGAATTAGTGGTCTGAGGAGAGAAATATGGAATGAGTTGGGAATTTTCAAAAAAGTAGGCAGTTTTAACTTATAAGCCACCGGATTAATAACACTTTCCACCGGGAATGGCCCAATAAACCGTGGAGCGAATTTCATGGATGGAACTCTGAGACGGAGATTTCGGGTAGATAACCAGACTTTGTCGCCCGGTTTTAAACTAGGAACCGCTCGTCTCTTTCGATCAGCAAACATTTTGTACCGTTGAGAAACTTTTTTAAGAGATAAATGAATCTTCTTCCAAATTTGAGCGAACCGCTGAAGAGCAGAAGCAGCCGCAGGCACATCTATGACGGGTAACTCTTGGAAATCAGGTACTCTAGGATGCTGTCCGTAAACTGCGAAAAAAGGAGTTGTATCTGTAGAGGTATGATAACGAAAATTATGAGCAAACTCTGCCCAAGGCAATAATTCTACCCAGTCATCCTGTGAAGAAGAGATATACAGTCTCAAATAGGTCTCTAGCTCTTGATTTACCCTCTCTGTCTACCCATTTGTTTGAGGGTGATAGGCCTTAGAGAATTTCAGCTTTACTTGTAGCGCAGAACAGAGAGCCCTCCAGAACTTAGCCACAAACTGTACACCTCGGTCAGATATAATTTCTGTTGGAAGTCCATGTAACCTAAATATTTCATGACAAAACAACTATGCCAATTTTGGAGCAGAGGGTAACCCCATGAGTGGAATGAAGTGCGCCATTTTTGAGAACCTATCGACTACTACCCAGATGGTGTCATACCCTTTGGATGGAGGGAGATCAGAAATAAAGTCCATCGATAAGTGAGACCAAGGGCGCCTGGGAATGGAATTGGGTAACAATTGGCCTGCGGGAGCCTGACGAGAAACTTTATGCTGAGCACATTTGGGACATGCAGCTATAAATTCTTGAATATCTTTTTTCATTTGAGGCCACCAATACGTTTGGGACAGGAACTTAAACGTCTTGAAAACCCCAGGGTGACCATTAAATTTGGACGTATGAGCCCAGGACAGGAGATTTGAACGAAGCTCTGGAGAGACAAACATCTTGCCTGGAGGTAGAACTTGCGACACCCCTGTAGTTGCGAAAACCACAGGATTTAATACTGGTCGAGCAGCTTGTTCTGAGGATTCCTCATTTGAGCTCATAGAGCGAGACAAGGCATCTGCTTTAACATTTTGTGAGCCAGGTCTAAACATTAACTTAAAGTCAAAACGGGAAAAGAATAGGGCCCACCTTGCTTGCCGAGGATTCAGGCACTGCGCTGCTTTCAGGTAAAGAAGGTTCTTGTGATCCGTGTAGATGGTAATAGGGAATCTCGTGCCCTCCAGTAGATACCTCCATTCTTCAAGGGCCAATTTGATTGCCAACAGCTCCTGGTCACCGATGGTATAGTTAATTTCAGCGGGTGAGAACCTACGAGAGAAAAACCCACAGGGGTGAGTCTTACCATCAACGCCCACCTGGGACAGGACTGCGCCCACGCCAACCGTTGAGGCATCTACTTCCAGGATGAAGGCCTTGTTGACATCCGGCTGTTGTAACACAGGAGCTGAAATAAAAGCTTGTTTTATTTTATGAAAAGCAGACAGTGCAGCGTCAGACCATTGGGAAGGATTCCCCCCTTTCCGGGTAAGGCAGGTGATTGGAGCTATTAACGTAGAGAAGCCTTTAATAAACTTTCTGTAGTAATTAGCAAAGCCTATGAAACGTTGAACTGACTTGAGTGTTGTTGGCAGAGCCCAGCTCTCTATAGCTTCCAGTTTCGCTGGGTCTATTTGAAGATCTGTTCCAGAAGTAATGTATCCCAAGAAAGGTATTGAAGAAGCTTCAAATGTGCATTTGGACAGCTTGCCATACAGATGATTCTGTCGAAGACGTCGAAGAACCTCTTTTACTTGTTGGCGATGAGAAACTAAATCACGAGAGAATATCAAGATGTCATCGAGGTAAACTACCACACATTTATACAGGAGATCTCTGAATATTTCGTTGACAAAGTTTTGAAACACGGCCGGGGCGTTACTCAAGCCGAAGGGCATCACTAGATATTCATAGTGGCCGTCACGAGTATTGAAGGCGGTTTTCCACTCATCACCACTTCCAATCCTGATAAGATTATAGGCCCCGCGAAGATCCAGTTTCGTGAAGATGGACGCACCTCTAACTCTGTCGAACAACTCTGTGATGAGAGGTAACGGGTAGCTATTTTTGATCGTGATGTCATTCAAACCCCGATAATCGATACAGGGACGAAGTCCTCCATCTTTCTTCTTGACGAAGAAGAATCCAGCACCAGCTGGGGAAGAGGATGGACGGATGAACCCTTTTTGTAAATTTTCTTTAATGTATACACTCATTGCTTGAGTCTCTGGAACAGAAAGAGGGTATGTACGCCCTCTAGGCGGCTTGCTCCCTGGAATCAAATCAATGGGACAATCCCACTCTCGGTGGGGAGGCAAGACATCCGCTGCTTTCTCACTGAAGACGTCAGTGAATTCCTGATAGGCCTCCGGAAGGCCAGACTGAGACTTTACACTTGAAGACTTGATTGGAAGTACTTGAGCCAGACATGACTGATGACAAGAGGAACTCCATGCCGTTAACTGTAATGTAGACCAGTCAAATTGCGGATTGTGCAATTGAAGCCAAGGCATACCCAGTACGATCTCATAGCCAGCTTTAGGTATAACCAGGAACTCAATAAGCTCGGAATGCAGGAAGCCTACTCCCAGAACCACTGGCTTGGTTCGCTGAATGATGGAACCTGCAGGAATGCGGCTTCCGTCCACGGCAGTGAGATATACTGGAGGACACAGTTTAGACACTGGGAGATGAAGTCTATCCACTGCAGCTTGTGTGATAAAATTACCAGCAGCACCACAATCCACTAAGGCGGACAGAGACTGGAGTCCATCTGGCATCTCCAAAGTGACAGGTAATGTAAGGTCTTGAAAAGAAGGAGCTTTATTCAAGGTCCCTAACTTGACTCCTCCTCTACAAGTTAGGACCTGGCGTTTCCCGACCGAGCAGGACAGGAACCAATCAGATGACCAGCAGCAGCACAATAGAGACACAGTCTTTCCTTTAATCTTCTGGACCGCTCCTCAGGTGTTAAACGAGACTTGTTTACCTGCATGGGTTCATCAGCAATAATAGGTAGAGACTGTACAGGAGGCATAGCTCGGTGCTTGCGAAGATCACCTCGAGAGCGTTCACAGGCTCGCTCGCGTAAACGTAGATCCAACTTGACACATAGGGAAATTAGAGCTTCCAGTTGCTCTGGTAAGTCTCGGGTAGTCAACTCATCCTTTATGCGGTCAGAGAGACCATGCCAGAAGGCGGCAACCAATGCCTGGTTGTTCCACTTCACCTCTGATGCCAATGTCTGGAACTGGATAACGTACTGACCCACAGTACGTGTTCCCTGGCGGATCTGAAGGAGGTCTGAAGAAGCAGAGGTCGTACGCCCAGGTTCGTCAAAGATGCGTCGGAATGTGGCAACAAACTCTGTATAGTTGTATAACAAAGCATCTGCTCGCTCCCACAGCGGAGAGACCCAGTCCAGGGCAGAGCCGGCTAAAAGAGAAACAATATAAGCAACCTTTGTTCTAGGTGTTGGAAAGTTCTGTGGTTGCAATTCAAAATGAACCTCACATTGATTCAAAAATCCACGACACATCTTAGCATTACCATCAAATTTACTTGGAGTAGGTAGATGGATGCGAGACATTGGTACAGGAGCAACTGGAGAGTTAGAAACTGTGGAACTAGGAACAGGAGCAGACACTGATGAAACTGAAGTTGGAAATGACTGTTGCAGAGTATCCAGGCGAGAAGACATTCCTTGCAGAATTTGCATAATCTGCTGCTGCGCAGCCTCTTGACCATCTAGTCGTGACACTAAGCCCTGGAGTGTCCCTGACCCCACACTCTGACCACCGTCCGGGTCCATTGGCCTCAGACAAACTGTCAGGTCTCTGGGTTTTGTCTGTCCCCGGCGGGAGCACTAGTGGGTCAGTGTTGGTGTGATAAACAAAGTGGGGAGGCAATATGAAAGTCCGGCGCATAAGCGCTGATGTTTATTACACAGGGTTCACAGAGTAGATGGTATAGCAGTGAATGACAAAACTGAAACCAGGCAATAAAGAAACAGTGATTGGTAATTGAATCCAAAACAACTGAAAAGTCTCTTGCAACAGAAATATAAAGTGACTTGATGCTGAATGCAAAATGAAATAAACAGAACTCCGGTAAAACTTGAAAAGCACACAGTCTCTGTATAACAAAGTCTTTATGGCCACACTAGGCCCAAGCAGGAGACAGTCTCTATGCAATGAGATGATATGATTTGCAGAGATGCACAGATGGTATGCAATTAGCAGTGCACAGGTAGTAATGAATGAATCACCTGAGGAGAGTCTCTACTGCTTGATGAGCTGGTAACTGACTGTGAAGGAAGTCTGCAGAAAACAGGAGAGCTGAAGTGAGATGAGATGACAGGAGGTAACCACGGGGAATCACTGGAAACAGGAACACAGGAGTCCGGAGAACAAGGCACACTGAATGTGACTCGTTGTCTGAGGCAATGTGAGTGAGCCACGGACTGGGAGTTATACCCATGGCTCTGCAGTGATTGGTCACTGAACTCTGGGTGGAGACACAGTGCAGGATTGCGCACCAGGATCAGCTGAGTGCAGGAGTCATGGCAACGACCACACAGGCAGGACTCCAGCACACAGCAGAAAGCACACAGGACCGGACTCAGAGGTAATCAGCAATGCGGAAGATGACGCTTGCGGTCCACACACACATGCAGCCGCGACTGGGGCCATGACCTCCGGAGGCCTGCACACCAGCGCGCTGGTAGGTGAGACGTAGCAGAGCGCCGATTCCTGACAAGTGGATCTTATGGTAACACATTCTCACCGACTTGTTCAAATGTTCAGGTTATATTGGTTATGGTGTCAACTGTTTAGTTGTCAGTTACATTAGGTGTCAACTTTATTGTTGTCCGTTATGTTATAATGTTATTTGTAATTCTCCATGGTTCATCTTCTCTATTACTCCTGTTCGGCTCAGTAAAAAACTGAGGTACTATGGGAGTATGGAGGGGAGGAGAGTTACTAAATTTAAATATTCAGTGCCTGTCCTGCTAAAGCCCGTCCATATCCCAGGAGTACTCCAGTGCCCCCTATAGATTAAAAAAAAAGGATATATCTGGTAAGTACCAAAATCCTAGTTTTCCAAACTCTTTTGAATCACGGCACCTGAGAGTATCATATATTTTTTTCACGGCACCCCTAAGTTTTCTATGGAGAATTTCAGAAAACATTTTAAATTAAATATTTATATATGTCATCCTTGGGTTCAGATTTGTGGTGAGTGACAGGATTCGGTTTTGTTTTGTACACATATTTTATGACTGGAAGGAAACAGCACTGGTTTTGCCTATTACATTGACCATAAATAATTTGAATTGGTCCTGGACTACTAACCCAGAGCACCTTTGCAAGTGGCCTGAGGTGAAACACGGTAATGGTGGTATCATGGTTTGGGCCTGCTTTGTTGCATCTGGCCCAGAATGACCATCATTGATGGGACATTGAATTCTGAATTATACAAGAATATTTAAATGGAAAATGTCAGGACAACTGTCCGTGAGCTGCATCTCAAGAGAACGTGGGTCATTCAGAAAGACAACGACCCAAAGCGCACAAGTCATTTGACCAAAGAATGGTTAAAGAAGAGTAAATGTAAAGTTTTGGAATGGTCAAGTCAAAGTCCTGATCTTAATCCAACCAAAATGTTGTAGAAGGACCTGAAATGTGTTAGGCGCCGGGGTCCGCTCGGCCGTGCGGCCCGGCGCCTAGCAACCAGGGACGCCGGGCGCGTTCAGCCGCCGGCTCCCTGGCAACGCCTAGACGCCGGGCGCACGGAGCCGCTCAGACCCTAGCAACAGGGACGCCACGGTCAGACCGCGTTCCCTGTTGCTGGGTCTTAATTAAATCAGTGCTTGTGTGTTTTGGCCGTGCAGCATGCAGCTGCACGGCATCATTATGTAATCACCCTGTCTGGATCAGGATTGGAGGGCTCTCAAATATAAGCACTCCCAGGACTCCTCACAGACGCCGGTGATAGCTTCCTGTTTGCCTGTGTCTGCTGCAGAGAGAGTTCCCAGTCCCGGTCTATTCGATTGTTCCTGTTCTCAGTGATCCTGTACTCGGAAGTTACCATCTGTTCCTGGAGTCTGACCGAGCACCTTAACATCTGGTGGCGTTCGTGAGTCGCGGCGCTGCCGTGTGTTGCGGCTTGTCCGCTACTGTTTATTATTTTGCTTTATTGTGTTCTGGAGCTTTTGCGGAGGATTCCGCTTCCACAAGATCCACTCTGGTGTCCGGCGGTGCTGGATAGGAGTGTCGGATCAGTGGATCTTTGGTTGTCCTTTTCCCTGGCGGCTTGTCCGCACATACCTTTTGAATTTGTTAGTTAGCTTGTAACCCCTGGCCTGGTTGTTTAGTCAGAGGGCCCCTTGTTATCACCCTGTCTCGGACTTCCCCTTGTCTCCCATTAAGACCTGCGGGGGCATCGGGGTTGGGCAGACATAATCCGCCCTTCGAACGCGGCTGCCATGGGCTCAAGCAACCATAGTCTCGCAGGGGATTTCTGATAACACGGGCGAGACAACGGAGTTAGGGCGCCAGGGGTTACTAGGCTCTCCAGCTCCCACAACCAGTATATTGTTCCTGTACTCAGATCCCTGTCATAAGATCTTCTCCGGTCTGGAGTACAGGAATCATAACATTATCACCGGCCCGACAAAAGAAAAAATTTTAACAAGAGTTAATTTTTTCACTTATTCTGTTGGGAGAATTTTGTCGGCCTCATGAATCCCACCGGTGTTGGGCCAAATCCTGGCCAGTTTCTAGTTAGTCAGATTCAAGAACTTACTCAGATGGTTCAGGATCTGTCCCTCCGGGTGAGCTCACAGGAAGATCTGTTACGGACTTCCCCGAGGGTCATCCCTGAACCAAAAATGCATCTGCCTGACCGTTTTTCTGGGGATAGAAAACAGTTTTTTAATTTTAAAGAGTCTTGTAAACTTTATTTTCGGTTAAGACCAGTCTCCTCAGGTACGGAGGCTCAGCGGGTTGGAATTGTAATTTCTCTGCTTCAGGGGGATCCTCAGACCTGGGCTTTTGGTTTAAAGACAGACGATCCGGCCTTATCGTCTGTAGACGCCTTTTTAAAATCTTTAGGGCTATTGTATGACGACCCTGATAGAGAGGCGTCCGCAGAAAGTCAGTTGCGTGCTCTTAGACAGGGTAGGAATCCTGTAGAGAATTATTGTACGGAGTTTCGCCGTTGGTCGAACGACTGTGGCTGGAATGACCCTGCCCTGCGCAGTCAGTTTCGCCTCGGCTTATCTGAATCTATAAAAGACAGTCTCCTTCAGTATCCCGCTCCTGAGACCCTTGATAAACTCATGGAACTCTCTATTAAAATAGATCGTCGGCTCAGAGAGCGGAGGGCTGAAAAAGGGGCATCTGTAGTTTCTTTTCCCTGTGTTCCTTCCGTTCCTGTAGACATGGAGGAGCCTATGCAGATTGGTCTCTCCAAATTGTCTCCGGAAGAAAGAACCAGGAGGCAAAATTCTGGTCTGTGTTTATACTGCGGAGGTAAGGGACATTTTGCCCGTAGTTGTCCAAACAAGTCGGGAAACTTCCTGACCAAGTGAATAGTGAGGGGGTTCACTTTGGTCTACAGCTCATCTCCTCAAATAATTCACTGTTGGTTCCTGCTAAAGTTTCTTATGACAGCCTCTGTTCCTCGGTCTCTGCTTTTGTGGACAGTGGAGCTGCAGGAAACTTTATGGACTTAACATGGGCCAAGGCCTTAGGTATTCCTCAGCTAACCTTAGGTAGGTGTATCACCATGCATGGTTTAGATGGGAGTCCCTTATCCAATGGGGTTATTTCTCTATGTACACCTCCTGTTTTGCTCTCGGTGGGAGCTCTGCATTCTGAAAAGATTGAGTTTTTTCTTACCCATTGTCCAGCAGTTCCTGTGGTTCTGGGTCACCCTTGGCTGGCCTTTCATAATCCCATCATAGATTGGCAGTCTGGGGAGATCCTACAATGGGGTACCATCTGTGATAAAGAATGTATTACGCTTCCTATCCGAGTAGCTGCTGCCGGGTCCGCACATATTCCTGGAGAATACCAGGATTTTTTGGATGTGTTTTCCAAGGGCAATGCGGATATTTTGCCTCCCCATAGGCCTTATGATTGTACCATAGAGTTAATTCCTGGTGCCACGTTGCCTAAAGGAAGGTTATATGCATTGTCTGGTCCTGAAACTGTGGCCATGAATGAGTATGTGAAAGAAAGTCTTGAGAAAGGGTTTATCAGGCCATCTAAATCCCCTTTAAGTGCAGGTTTCTTCTTCGTAGAGAAGAAGGATGGTTCCCTCAGACCCTGCATTGACTTTAGAGCGCTGAATAAGATCTCAGTAAAGAATACTTACCCCCTGCCGCTGATCTCTGTCCTCTTTGATCAGCTACGTTCGGCTGTTATTTTTTCTAAGATTGACCTGAGAGGAGCATATAACCTCATTAGAATCAGGTCAGGGGATGAGTGGAAAACGGCATTCAGTACTCAGTCAGGCCACTATGAGTATCTGGTCATGCCATTCGGCCTATCTAACGCTCCGGCAGTTTTTCAGGATCTCATTAATGATGTGCTCCGTGAGTTTCTGGGAAGATTCGTCGTGGTCTATTTAGACGACATTTTGATATATTCTGACTCTGTAGAACAACATGTTACCCAGGTGCGTCAGGTGCTAAAGAAATTACGTGAAAATCACTTATATGCCAAGCTGGAGAAATGTGAATTTCATGTCACGGAGGTATCCTTTTTAGGGTACATTATTTCCCCTCGGGGATTCCGAATGGAACCAAAGAAGCTCCAAGCCATCCTTAGTTGGGCGCAACCCACCAACTTAAAAGCAATTCAGCGCTTTTTAGGGTTTGCAAACTACTATAGAAGGTTTATTCACTCTTTCTCTGACCTAGTTGCTCCCATTGTGGCACTTACTAAGAAGGGAGCAGATCCTACCAATTGGTCATGTGAAGCTAAAGTATCTTTTCAGGCCTTGAAACAAGCCTTTGTCTCAGCACCTGTCCTTAGACATCCCAACCCAGAATTGCCTTTCATTGTTGAGGTTGATGCCTCGGAGGTTGGAGTAGGGGCTATCCTTTCTCAGAAGGATCCAGATTCCCTTGAGTTACATCCTTGTGCCTTTATGTCCAGGAAATTCTCATCTGCAGAATCCAACTACGATGTTGGTAACCGGGAGTTGCTGGCTATTAAATGGGCTTTTGAGGAGTGGAGACATTGGCTTGAAGGAGCGACCCATACCATTTCAGTTTTGACTGATCACAAAAATCTTCAATACATTGAATCAGCTAAGCGACTGAATGCCCGACAGGCTCGTTGGGCTTTATTTTTTACTCGTTTCAAATTCATTATCACCTTCAGACCTGGTTCCAAGAATACCAAGGCAGATGCCCTCTCACGCAGTTTTCTTCCCGTTCAAGACAACAGTCCTGTTACTCCCATACTTCCGCCTTCATTCATTCAGGCAGGTCTCACACAGGATGTTTTTTCCCAATTGAAGCTGCTTCAACATCAAGCTCCGGGAAATACTCCTGCTGGTCGTCTTTTTGTTCCTGAGTTTTTGAGAGCAACTGTTTTGGAGGAATTTCATGATAGCAAAGTTGCAGGGCATCTGGGAGTCGCTAAAACTTTGGAATTGGTATCCCGCTCAGTGTGGTGGCCTGGTCTTTCTAAAGACATTAAAGAGTTTGTTTTTCGTGTCAGGTCTGTGCACAGCATAAAGTTCCCCGTTCTTTGCCTATTGGTCAACTTATGCCCTTGAATGTTCCTCTTAGGCCATGGTCGCATATCTCCATAAATTTTGTGGTGGATCTCCCTCTGTCAGCTGGATGCCGAGTCATATGGGTGGTAGTGGACCGTTTTAGTAAGATGGCCCATTTTATTGCTCTTCCCCGATTGCCATCTGCCCAGGGATTGGCAGTCTTGTTCCTCCGTCATGTTTTCAGACTCCATGGGTTACCCACTGATATTGTTTCTGACAGGGGTCCACAATTCATTGCACAATTTTGGAAGTCTTTTTGTGCTTCGTTAAAGATGAAATTATCATTAACCTCCGGTTATCATCCACAATCCAATGGACAGACTGAGCGAGTGAACCAATCCCTAAAACAATATTTGCGTTTGTACTCGGCCAAACTCCAAAATGACTGGTCTGAGTTTCTTCCATTGGCGGAGTTTGCTTATAATAATGCCTGTCATTCCTCCACCAATGTGTCCCCATTTTTTGCAGTTTTTGGTTTCCACCCCAGAGCTAATTCATTTTTTCAACATTCCTCTGTCTCCTCTCTGGCCCTGACCTCTCATCTTAAACTTATTTGGAAAAAAGTGCACCTGGCTCTCAGAAAAGCAGCTTTCAGGGAAAAAAAAATTTCTGACAGGCTCCGGCGGCCGTGCACTTTTAAAGTAGGAGACAGGGTGTGGTTGTCGACTCGCAATATCAAACTTCGACAAACCTCAGCCAGATTGGGTCCTAGATTTATTGGACCATTTCTCATTATCAAAAAAGTCAATCCAGTTGCTTTCCGGTTACAGTTACCAAAAACTTTACGGATCGGAAATACCTTCCATTGCTCTTTGCTCAAACCATATGTTTCTTCTAGCAGATTTCCTCGTAAGAAATCTCAGGGGAGATCACCAGTTAATGTACAGGGTCAGCAGGAGTTCTTGGTTGAGAAGGTTCTCGATTCCAAGTTGTCCCGGGGTCGGCTTTATTTTTTGGTGCATTGGAGAGGTTATGGTCCTGAGGAAAGGTCGTGGGTCCTAGATGAGGACCTTCATGCCCCAAGGCTCAAAAGGGCATTTTTTCAAGAATTTCCTCAGAAACCCGGATTTAGGGGTTCCTTGACCCCTCCTCAAGGGGGGGGTACTGTTAGGCGCCGGGGTCCGCTCGGCCATGCGGCCCGGCGCCTAGCAACCAGGGACGCCGGGCGCGTTCAGCCGCCGGCTCCCTGGCAACGCCTAGACGCCGGGCGCACGGAGCCGCTCAGACCCTAGCAACAGGGACGCCACGGTCAGACCGCGTTCCCTGTTGCTGGGTCTTAATTAAATCAGTGCTTGTGTGTTTTGGCCGTGCAGCATGCAGCTGCACGGCATCATTATGTAATCACCCTGTCTGGATCAGGATTGGAGGGCTCTCAAATATAAGCACTCCCAGGACTCCTCACAGACGCCGGTGATAGCTTCCTGTTTGCCTGTGTCTGCTGCAGAGAGAGTTCCCAGTCCCGGTCTATTCGATTGTTCCTGTTCTCAGTGATCCTGTACTCGGAAGTTACCATCTGTTCCTGGAGTCTGACCGAGCACCTTAACATCTGGTGGCGTTCGTGAGTCGCGGCGCTGCCGTGTGTTGCGGCTTGTCCGCTACTGTTTATTATTTTGCTTTATTGTGTTCTGGAGCTTTTGCGGAGGATTCCGCTTCCACAAGATCCACTCTGGTGTCCGGCGGTGCTGGATAGGAGTGTCGGATCAGTGGATCTTTGGTTGTCCTTTTCCCTGGCGGCTTGTCCGCACATACCTTTTGAATTTGTTAGTTAGCTTGTAACCCCTGGCCTGGTTGTTTAGTCAGAGGGCCCCTTGTTATCACCCTGTCTCGGACTTCCCCTTGTCTCCCATTAAGACCTGCGGGGGCATCGGGGTTGGGCAGACATAATCCGCCCTTCGAACGCGGCTGCCATGTGCTCAAGCAACCATAGTCTCGCAGGGGATTTCTGATAACACGGGCGAGACAACGGAGTTAGGGCGCCAGGGGTTACTAGGCTCTCCAGCTCCCACAACCAGTATATTGTTCCTGTACTCAGATCCCTGTCATAAGATCTTCTCCGGTCTGGAGTACAGGAATCATAACAAAATGAGCAGATCATGGGAGGAAACCCATCAACATAATGGAGTTGAAGCTGTTTTGTCCTCCAAGCTGATGTTCAGGACTAATCAACAATTACTGGAAACGTTTACATGCAGTCATTGCTGCACAAGGGGACATACCAGATACTGAGAGCAAAGGTTCACATACTTTTGCTACTCACTTTTCGCCAGCAAATATACACCCCCTTGGCAATGAGCATTACCCTTGGCAGTAAGCATGGATCCCAGAGCATGAAACCCCCTGCAATGAGCATGACACTGAGCACTTGAAACCCCTGGCAACGAGCATGGCACCCAGCACATGAAACCCCTGGCAATGAGCAGGTAATTCATTTAAAAACCCACCCTGGAGGTGTGACATAGTAGATATAAAGTCACCACTGAAGGAGATAAATCAGTGGACGCACAGCATGGCAGCCTGAAAGAGATACCGGAGTCGCACTGCTTGAGTATGGATTTGCAAGCGACCCCAGCGACAAGCTCCAAAAACATCTGTAACGTGCCTGCATTTTTGCCACCACTCCCCCATTAACACAGACAAATGGTGCCTGACTGTCAGTCACGCTGCGTGAAGGTAAGCAATGCGAGTGGCATTGCTATTAGACAATTGCAAAAACATCGCCATAGCATCATCATCTTTTCTATGCATCATAATGAAGGTTTAGGGAATAGGATGTTTAGAAGCTAAAATCGCCAATCTGCGTTCACAAACAATATCACCAATATGGAGTTCCTCGGTGCTTAAATATTGAATGACCCACTGAAGTCACTTAATCAGATGTAAAAAAAAATCCAGACATGGATTCCTCTGTTTCCAAGGTTTTCCTCACAGAAAAGAGAGAACACACCTCATAGGGCAATATGGTTTTCTTCAGATAATACAATATCAAAGTGATAAGGACTCCTACCATATAGACAGGTCTACACAGAAAGTAGACAAGACAGCATGTGTAGTGAGAGGGTTTAACCCACAAAAGGATTCACAGTCCACACGTCCTCAAAAAGAAGAAAGTGGTCCAAAATAGCGTAATACAGTAATTTAATATGCAAAACAATAAAATGACATGAACAGAGGCAGTAGTACTAGACTCTCACTCGGTCGAATGGTATATTTAGCATAAGCAAATGAGTATAAGCGTGTAAAAACAGGCGTCCCTGGATGCAGCCGGTGAGAATCAGGATTCCTGCCCCCAACTTCCTTGTCAACGTGTTTCAATACTCCTGGTATCTTTATCAAGGCATGAGGAGGTGGTGCTAAACAAAGTATTTATACCTACAATGATACATCTAAAAGATAAGCATAATCTAATTCCAATTAGGCTTAGCTTTTATATGTATCATTGTAGGTATAAATACTTTGTTTGAAGTGTGGGTGACGCTTTTATTTTGTTTTTGTCTTCAATTTATGTTTCATTTTATTCAGCTACGTAAAAGTACAGATGTTTTGCTGGTATTCGATTTTGAACAGGATTCAGTTTTTTATTCGACTTTGCCTTTAATAAATATCCAAAGGGAGAATTCAAATGTTGTTAGCGCCGGCAGCCAGCAGATGGCGCCCAATGGAGCTATTCAATTGTGGCTCTGTTCAGGCGCCAACGGCTGCCGTCTCTCAGAGGGGAGACCATTTGAATCGCAAGAGAAATCACGTTATCAACGGTAAGTTCTTACCATAACGTATATTTCTCTGGCTGGGTCCACAGGATTATCCACAGGATAACATTGGGATTCCCAAAGCCATTTTAGAGGTGGGGACGCTCCTGATTGCACAGGAGGACCTTTCGCCCGAAGTCTGCGTCGTGAGAGGCAAAAGTATCCAAGGCATAATGTCGAATGAATGTATTTATGGAAGACCATGTGGCTGCCCTACATTTCTGTTCTGCTGAAGCACCCTATTGTGCTGCCCAAGAAGGACCTACTTTATGTGTAGAGTGTGCAGAGACATTAGCCGGAATAGGGAGATCTGCATGAGAATAAGCTTCTGATATTACCATTCGGAGCCATCTCGCCAGAGTCTGTTTACTAGCAGGCCAACCTCTCCTATGGAATCCGTAGAGGATGAAGACAGAATCTGTTTTCCTGATGGCACTAGTACGATCTATGTAGATTCTGAAAGCCCGGACCACATCCAGCGACGCTTCTCCCGCAGATAGTACCGATACCTGAAAAGCTGGGACTACAATCTCTTCATTCAGGTGAAACTTTGATACTACCTTTGGAAGATAGCTAGATCTCGTTCTGAGAACTGCTCTGTCTGCATAAAAACTTAGGAAAGGAGACTTACATGATAATGCTCCTAAATCTGACACTCTTCTTGCTGACGCCATTGCCAGTAAAAAAATAACTTTAACCGTTAACCACTTAAGATCTGCTCTCTCAAGTGGTTCAAACAAAGGACCCAGGAGAAATTTAAGAACTAAATTCAAATCCCAGGTAGCTGCAGGAGGAACAAATGGAGGTTGAATATGTACCTGTTAGGGTCTCCTGCCCTGTGCTGCCACGTCGTCATGGCAACCGGGAGACAAGTGCTAGCGGAGTAACCTGAGCGCAGCTGATACTCCGGTTCGGGTCTTTTGCTGTGCAGTGGTTACAGGCAGGGGATCCGGTGCTGGTTTTTGTGCTCACAGTCTGTGAGGTCTGAGGGGGGCGTGGACAGCACCTGCTTTATAAGGCCTCTTCTCATGTTAAGCAGATGCTGCTGAATCTTTGTTGGTTAGTCAGTTCCTGAAAGTTAGCCAGTACTGTGTAGCTTTGTATTTGTTGTTGCTTACTGCAAATAGGCCTGGGGATTTGGTACTACACTCTGCCAATCCAGACCTAGCAGTAAGACTGGAGTCAGTCATTTAGCCTGCTGAGGTTCTTTTGCTATTCTGTGAACCCAGCAGGTTTGGGTCTGTACTTTCAGACCTGCCTGCTTAATCCTCTCTCACTGTGCAGGGCGTCCATGTGTCAGTTTAGTGGCAGTAAGCTGAACCTGGGCCCTGCAAGTGAGAATAAGGATTGTGGAGACTCTCCTTGTGTCTATTATTCCATCTCTGACCAAGGAGTTTACTGCCACACCCGTTGGTAACCCTTTAGGGTTTTGCTGTTACCCTTAGCAACAGCATTTTGGGTTCTCTACGTATTAAAACACAACATCTTGCTTTTTCCATCTGAGCATTTCTAATACTAGGGAGACACCCAGTTTCTTAGCCTCTGGGCTTCTCTGTTCACTCTGTGTTGGTTTTGTTACCCTATCACCATCTGTGTACGTTATGTCATATTTCCCAGTCTGTCTGTGAGTTCATTTGTTTTGCATCCCTCTCTGTTCAGACACCAGTACATTCCTGCAGGCACTGGTGTGCATAACCGTTCAAACACCAGTACATTCCTGCAGGCACTGGTGTGCATAACATATTCAGCAGCCCAATACTCCTGTTGAAATTTTGTGGGAATATGGAGCGTACCCGTCAAGATACGTTGCAACGGGTGGTCGATCAGGTGCAGGTCCTGACTCGTCAATTTAGTGATTTGTCCATTGGAATGCACACCTCCCAGGCCGCTGGCGGAGCTCCCGCAGCAGCAGCACCTTCAGGGGTTAAGGAGCCGAAAGTAAATCTTCCGGATCGTTTTTCTAGATATCGCTCGCAGTTCTTTTGTTTCAAGGAGAGCTGCAAGTTATATTTCCAGCTTAGGCCTCAGTCTTCTGGGTCAGAGATTCAGCGGGTGGGCATAGTGATTTCCTTGCTACAAGGAGACCCACAGGTCTGGGCATATGGGTTGCAGCCTGACTGTCCGTCGCTTAAAAGTGTTGATGCTTTTTTTACGGCACTGGGCATGTTGTATGATGACCCTGACAAGACGGCCTCAGCCGAGGCTCAGATTTCGATCCTTAAGCAAGGGCGAAGGCCAGTTGAGGTTTACTGTACGGAGTTTCAGAGGTTGGCCCATGATACCCAGTGGAATGACCCAGCCCTGAGACACCAGTACCGAAGAGGTCTTTCTAACCAGATAAAAGACCAACTGGTAAAATATCCCTTGCCTGATAGCTTGGATCAGCTCATGCAGTTATCCATCCGGGTGGATAGACGGCTGAGAGAGCGTAGGCTTGAAAGGGAGACCGAGATTTCCTTCTTTCCCAAGGGAACCTCAGACTCTGAGGAATTTTCCGAGGAGCCTATTCAGATTGGGGCTACCCGCCTCTCCTCGCGTGAGAAGACGCGGAGGAGACAGCAGGGGTTGTGTTTGTACTGTGGGAATAAGGGTCATGTGGTAGTATCATGCCCAGAAAAGCCGGAAAACTTCAGGGCCTGAGGGTGATGGGAAATATCCTGTCAGGCCAGAAGTCAGAATTTCCCAAGAAGACTTTTATCATTCCGGTGACCTTGAAGATCCTCGGTCAAACTGTCAAGACTGTGGCCTTTGTGGACAGTGGGGCCGACTGGGTTTTTATGCACCGCCAATTCGCCCTGAAACACTCTGTTTCCTTAGTACCCTTGGCGTCGGAAATTGAGATTTGTGGGTTAAACGGGGAACCATTATCCCAGGGTAAAATTACCTCTTGCACTAGCCAGATTTCTTTGTTTATTGGAGCCACACACTCTGAAAAATTGTCCTTTTATGTGACTGTCTGTACTTTTGCCCCATTGGTGTTGGGGTTACCCTGGTTAAGGGCCCACAATCCTCAATTTGACTGGGTCTCTGGGGAGATTCTTAGTTGGGGTACTTATTGTTTCAGGAGTTGCTTGAGCCTTCCAGTCAGGCTCTCGCAGCTAAGTTTGCCAGGATTGCCAGGGTGTTATGCAGATTTTGCGGACGTGTTCTCCAAAAAAGTTGCAGAGGTACTACCTCCCCATCGCCCCTATGACTGTGCCATTGATTTGTTGCCGAATGCTAAGCTTCCCAAGAGCAGGTTGTACTCCCTGTCACGTCCTGAGACTCAGGCTATGGCAGAGTACATTCAGGAGAACTTGGCTAAAGGTTTTATCAGACCTTCACAGTCTCCAGTTGGGTCGGGGTTCTTCTTCGTGGGTAAAAAGGACGGTTCATTGCGACCCTGCATCGACTTCAGGGAATTGAACCGTATCACGATTAAAAACTCATACCCACTGCCTCTCATTTCGGTCTTGTTTGACCAGCTTCGTACTGCCACCATTTTTTCTAAGATTGACCTACGCGGTGCGTACAATCTAATCCGAATAAGAGAGGGGGATGAATGGAAGACTGCCTTTAATACCCACTCAGGGCATTATGAATATTTGGTGATGCCTTTTGTGCTCTGTAATGCCCCGGCATTCTTCCAGGATTTCATGAACGATGTGCTCAGGGAATATTTGGATAGATTCTTAGTTGTATACTTAGATGACATCCTAATCTTCTCCCATTCCCTGGAGGAACATCGGAAGCATGTGCGCTTAGTCCTCCAGAAACTCAGAGACCACCGGCTTGGGGCGAAGCTGGAGAAGTGCGAATTTGAAGTTCAGCAAATCGCATTTCTAGGATATATTATCTCCCCAGAAGGTTTCCAAATGGAGGGTTCCAAGGTACAGGCGGTCCTGGATTGGGTGCAGCCCACTAGTTTGAAGGCGCTACAGCGTTTCCTGTGCTTTGCAAATTTTTATAGACGATTTATCGCTGGATTTTCGTCTATAGTGGCGCCCTTGGTGGCACTCACTAAGAAAGGGGCGGATGTTGCTCACTGGTCTCGTGAGGCCAAAGCGGCTTTTGCCCGTCTCAAAAGGGCATTTGTCTCGGCCAAGGTGCTGCGACACTCAGATCCAGAGCGTCCTTTTGTGGTGGAGGTGGATGCCTCTGAGATGGGTATTGGGGCAGTGCTCTCTCAGATGGGAGTGTCTGATAATCGCCTTCATCCCTGTGCTTACTTTTCCCGTAAATTTTCGCCTGCCGAGATGAATTATGACGTGGGTAACCGGGAATTGTTGGCTATTAAGGATGCACTCGAGGAGTGGAGACACTGGCTTGAGGGTGCTAGGTTTGTGGTCTCAATTCTCACCGACCATAAGAATTTGGCATATTTAGAGTCAGCGAAGCGTCTCAATGCCAGGCAGGCACGATGGGCTTTGTTTTTTGCTCGCTTTAATTTTTTGATAACATATCGCCCTAGGTCAAAAAACATCAAGGCTGATGCGCTCTTGTGGAGTTTTGCTCCAATCCAGGAGACCACCGAGGAGCCGTTGCCCATTGTGTCCCCATCATGTATTAAAGTGGGCATTACCCAGGACCTCTTGTCATTAGTCCTTAGAGCACAGGAGCAGGCTCCTCCAGACCTTCCGGTAGGTCTTTTGTTTGTGCCTCCTAGGTTAAGACAGCGAGTGTTCCTGGAATTCCATGCCAAGAAGTCGGCAGGTCACCCGGGTATTGCCAGAACTCGGGAGTTGCTATCTAGGGCGGTGTGGTGGCCCTCGGTGGCTAAGGATGTGGATCAGTGGGTTCGGGCATGTGACATCTGTGCCCGAAATAAGACTCCTAGAGGGGTTCCTGTTGGCCCATTACATCCACTCTCTATTCCATCTAAGCCATGGACCCACATTTCAATGGATTTTGTTGTGGACTTGCCCAAATCCTCGGGGATGACAGCCATCTGGGTTGTCGTTGACAGGTTTTCGAAGATGTCGCACTTCGTTCCACTGGTTGGGCTGCCATCGGCCAGACGCCTGTCTGAATTATTTATGCTGCATGTTGTGCGTCTCCACGGGTTGCCACTAGATGTGGTCTCTGACCGCGGATCCCAGTTTGTGGCCAAATTCTGGAGGGCATTTTGTTCCGATCTCCAGATTTCTGTCAGCTTGTCGTCAGGCTACCATCCGCAGTCTAATGGGCAGACTGAAAGGGTGAACCAGTCCTTGGAGCAGTTCCTCAGGTGTTATGTCTCCAAGTGTCAGACTGACTGGGTGGCTCATCTGTCAATGGCGGAGTTTGCCTATAACAACGCGGCTCACTCTGCTACAGGGATCTCTCCCTTCCTTTGTGTGTATGGGCATCATCCTAAGGCAAATTCTTTTGACCCCCTGGACTCCACGCCTGGTGGTTCCTCTGTCGTTTCGGTCCTTAGAGGTATTTGGAGGAAAGTGAAGAAAGCCCTGTGTCTGTGTCATTAGTGACCAAAAGGGTTTTTGATAAGCGCAAAAGACCCTGCAGCTTCAAATTAGGAGACTTCGTCTGGTTGTCTACCAAGAATTTGAAGTTGAGACAGCCATCTCATAAGTTAGGCCCCCGGTTCATCGGCCCTTATAAGATCACCAGGGTTATCAATCCGGTGGCATTTCAGTTAGATCTGCCCCGTTCTTTGGGTATCAATAAAACATTTCATTGTTCCCCTTTAAAACGGGCGATAAGTAATCCTTCTTCCAGAGGAAGACCTTCCCCTCTTCTGATACGTGGCCAGAGGGAGTTTGTTGTTGAAAGGATTCTTGACTCCAAGATGGTTCGGGGTCGGCTGTCATTTTTGGTGCACTGGAAGGGGTATGGCCCGGAGGAGCGGTCGTGGGTGCGCAGTTGTGATCTTCATGCCCCCAGACTGATACGCTCTTTCTTCTCGCAGTTCCCCGATAAACCCGGTGGTAGGGGTTCTTTGACCCCTCGTCAGAGGGGGGTACTGTTAGGGTCTCCTGCCCTGTGCTGCCACGTCGTCATGGCAACCGGGAGACAAGTGCCAGCGGAGTAACCTGAGCGCAGCTGATACTCCGGTTCGGGTCTTTTGCTGTGCAGTGGTTACAGGCAGGGGATCCGGTGCTGGTTTTTGTGCTCACAGTCTGTGAGGTCTGAGGGGGGCGTGGACAGCACCTGCTTTATAAGGCCTCTTCTCATGTTAAGCAGATGCTGCTGAATCTTTGTTGGTTAGTCAGTTCCTGAAAGTTAGCCAGTACTGTGTAGCTTTGTATTTGTTTGTTGCTTACTGCAAATAGGCCTGGGAATTTGGTACTACACTCTGCCAATCCAGACCTAGCAGTAAGACTGGAGTCAGTCATTTAGCCTGCTGAGGTTCTTTTGCTATTCTGTGAACCCAGCAGGTTTGGGGCTGTACTTTCAGACCTGCCTGCTTAATTCTCTCTCACTGTGCAGGGCGTCCATGTGTCAGTTTAGTGGCAGTAAGCTGAACCTGGGCCCTGCAAGTGAGAATAAGGATTGTGGAGACTCTCCTTGTGTCTATTATTCCATCTCTGACCAAGGAGTTTACTGCCACACCCGTTGGTAACCCTTTAGGGTTTGCTGTTGCCCTTAGCAACAGCATTTTGGGTTCTCTACGTATTAAAACACTACATCTTGCTTTTTCCATCTGAGCATTTCTAATACTAGGGAGACACCCAGTTTCTTAGCCTCTGGGCTTCTCTGTTCACTCTGTGTTGGTTTTGTTACCCTATCACCATCTGTGTACGTTATGTCATATTTCCCAGTCTGTCTGTGAGTTCATTTGTTTTGCATCCCTCTCTGTTCAGACACCAGTACATTCCTGCAGGCACTGGTGTGCATAACCGTTCAAACACCAGTACATTCCTGCAGGCACTGGTGTGCATAACAGTACCACTCCTTGTAAAAACGTACGTACATCCTGTAAATCAGCAATTTTCTGCTGAAACCATACAGTTAACGCTGAGACTTGAACCCTCAAGGAAGCAGCTTTCAACCCCTTATCCAATCCTGCCTGAAGGAATTCCAAAATCCTAGCTACTTTAAAAGATCTCGGATTGACATTTTTTCCAGTACACCAATGAATATAGGCTTGCCATATTCTATGATACACACGGGCCGAAGAAGGCTTTCTTGCTCTATGCATAGTTTGGATTACTTGTTTCGAAAATCCTTTAGCCTCTAGGATAGAGGTTTCAACAGCCACGCCATCAAAGACAGGCGATCCAGATGACTGTGACAGAAAGTACCCTGCATTAGCAGATCTGGACGTTGAGGGAGCAGTATCTGTGCTTCCACAGACATTCTCCACAGATCTGTGTACCAATGCCTTCTTGGCCAAGCTGGAGCTATTAGAATGATTGCTCCTTTTGCCTGTTTTATCTTTCTCACAACTCTGGGTAACAGAGATAGTGGAGGGAACAGATATGCCAGCTGAAACCTCCATTCTACTGACAGTGCGTCTACCAGGAACGCTCCTGGGTCCCTCGTTCTTGATCCGTACCTCGGAACCTTGTTGTTTAGACGAGACGCCACAAGGTCTATCTCCGGTAGACCCCATCTGTACACCAGTGTCTGAAACACTTCAGGGTGTAGTGCCCATTCGGTTTCCTGAATGGTGTGCCAACTGAGAAAGTCCGCTTCCCAGTTTAGTACACCCAGTACAAATACTGCTGACATTGCCGGGAGATGGAGTTCTGCCCATTTTAGAATGGGAGTTACTTCCTCCATCAATCTCTTGTTTGGCGCCGGGGTTCGCTTGTTTGCGCGGCCCGGCACCTAGCAACTAGAGACGCCATGCGCGTACAGCCGCCGGCTCCCTAGCAATGCTAGACGCCGGGCGCGCTGAGCCGCACGGACCCTAGCAACGGGGACGTCACTGGCGGACCGCGTTCCCCGTTGCTGGGTTTTTTGAAGTAATAGGTTCACCTGCTCTCTGGCCGTGTAGCAAGGCAGCTGCACGGCATTTATTCTAATCAGTCCTTGTTGCAGTTGATTGGAGGACTCCTGGTTAAATACACTCCCAGGGCTTCTTACAGACGCCGGTAATAGCTTCCTGCATGCTGCCTTTGTTTGCTGAGAGTCTGTTTCCAGTCCTGCTGTATCCGGTCATTCCAGTCCTCTGAAGTCCTGTACTCGGGAGTTATCATCTCGTCCCTGGAGTCCTGACTGATCACCGTTTAACATCCAGTGGTGTTCGTGAGTCGCGGCTCTGCCGTGTGTAGCGACTCGGCCGCTTTACCCTTTATATTTGTGTTTGGAGCATTTGCGGAGGGTTCCGCTTCCACAGGTCCACTCTGGTATTCGTCGGTGCCGGGTAGGAGTATTGGACAAGTGGATTTTGGTTGTCCTTTTCCCTGGCGGTTTTTCCGCACATACTTTAGGTTTTTTAGTTAGCTCGTAGCCCCTAGCCTGTTTGTTTAGTTAGAGGGCCTCTTGTTATCATCCTGTCTCGGATTTTCCCTTTGTCTCTCACTAAGACCGGGGGGCATAGGAGTTGGGCAGACATATCCGCCCTTCAAACGCGGCTGCCAAGGGCTCAAGAAACCATAGTCTCGCAAGGGATTTCTGACAGCACGGGTGAGACAACAGAGTTAGGGCGCCAGGGGCTATTATTCTTTCCTACTCCCGTCCCCAGCATTCCGTTCCAGTGCTCCGGTCCTTGCCATAAGATCTCCTCCGACCAGGAGTGCTGGAATCATAACATCTCTTGCTGTGAGTTCCTCCTTGATGATTGAGGTATCCTACTGCTGTCGCATTGTCTGAGCGGATCTGGACTGGTCTTCCTTGTAGATTGTCCTTTGCCTGAACCAGAGCCAAGTAAATGGCTCTTATTTCTAACAGATTTATCGTCAGGCGACTTTCCCTTGTGGTCCATTTTTCCTGGAACCATAGTCTTCCGAGTACCGCCCCCCAGCCTTGCAGGCTGGCATCTGTTGTCAGGACTTGCCACTCCTTTATCCAAAAGGGTCTCCCCTTGTTTAAATGGTCTGTCTGTAGCCACCAAGCTAGAGACCTTTTTACATCTAGTGGAATCTTTATCATTTGCTTCTTTACCGTTTGATGATTTCCATTCCATTTCGTTCAAATAAGGTGCTGCAACGGTCTGGAGTGGAATTGCGCATATTCCACCATGTCGAAGGTTGATACCATCAGACCCAACAGTCGCATTACTGCATGGACTGACATTGTCTGGGCTTGCAATGCTTCCTGAGCCATGACCTGCACCTTGATTATCTTTTTCTCTGGTAAGAGAACTCTCTGTAGGTCTGAATCCAATATGGCTCCCAAATGAACCATTCGCTGTGACGGATTCAGGGACGACTTTTCCCAATTTATGAGCCGCCCGTGTCTCTGTAAACAAACTATCGTCTGTTGGAGATGGCTCAACAGTAAATCTTGCGACTGTGCTAAGATTAACAGGTCATCTAGGTATGGGAATATTCTTATCCCTTGTTTGCGCAGACAAGCTGCCATAACCACCATGATCTTGGTAAACACCCTGGGTGCTGTAGCTAGCCCGAAGGGCAGAGCTTGGAACTGGAAATGTTACTTGAGGATGCCAAACCTGAGGTAACACTGATGTGATAGTGCTATAGGAGCATGTAGGTAAGCATCCCGTACATCCAGAGATACCATGTAATCTCCCGGTTCCATAGCCAACATTATGGAGCGTAACGTCTCCATGTGGAACTTCGGGATCCATATGTAGTTGTTCAACATTTTTAGATTTAGAATTGGTCGATATGACCCATTTGGTTTCTGGATTAGAAATAGAATGGAGTAAAACCCCTGTCCCTTTTGTGATGGAGGTACTGGGACAATCACACCTGACTGCAGTAATTTCTGGACTGCTTCTTGCAGGGCATTGGCCTTTGACTCTATACGAGATGGGCTGGTGCAAAAAAATCTTTGAGGAGGCTGCCTCCTGAATGGGAACCCATACCCCTGAGATACTACCTTCTGCACCCAGGCATCTGCTGTTGATTGCTGCCATATGTGTGCAAAATGAAGGAGTCGTCCCCCAACCCTGGAATCCTCCAGGCGGAGGCACGTCTCTTCAGGCTGAGGGTTTCTGTTCAGGTTTGGAAGCTGGCTTTTTGCTAGCCCACTGCTTCCTACCCCTGGATTTAAACTGGGGTTGTTTAGGCTCCTCTTTTGCTTTCGCTTTGCTTTGCCAACGAAAAGAGCGAAATTTTAAACCCTTGGTTATAGGTAGCCAGAAATCTGACCTTTTTCGACTCATCCTCTGATTCTAGGATATCCGAAAAAGGTTTTCCAAATAATATATTACCTACAAAAGGCAATGCTTCCAATTCTTTCTTGGATTCCGCATCTGCCTTCCAGGTACGTAGCCAAATTGCTCTGCGAGCAACTACTGTCAAGGCTGAAGCTTTAGAAGCAACTGTACCTACGTCAATTGCTGCTTCTTCCAAATACTGGGCAGATTGTCTTAAACGGCAAAACCGATACTCTTGCTCCCCAGTAGGAGAAGAGATGCTATTCTCTAGTTCCTCTATCCATTCGCCCATTGCCTTTGCTACCCAGGCCGAAGCCATAGCAGGTCTTACCACTGCTCCTACTAGAGAAAAAATATTTTTCAACAGGCTCTATACCCTTCTGTCTGTGACATCATTAAATGAGGTAGATGACAGTGGTAAAGCAGATTTATGCACGAGTCGCAGAACATGTGCATCTAATTTTGGAGGAACTTCTCTCTTCGAACAATCCACAGCAGGAAATGGATAATAAGAATCCCATCTCTTAGGAATCTTATACTTTTTACTGGGCGCTGCCCAAGACTCATCCATCATTTCTGTCAACTCATCTGACGCTGGGAATTCAGCTTTCACTGACTTTGTTAGTTTAAATACAGGTGCTTTAGATTTTAACACTGTCTTGGCTGGTTCTTCCAACGAGAGAACAGTCTTCACAGCATTAATAAGTTCAGCTACATCATCTGAACTAAAACTCTGCGACTGATCATCATACAGAGTTGAATCTATTGTCTCATCATCATCATCATCATCATCCGATGTATCATTTTGTGTAGTCTGCCACACAGACGTATCTGTCTTAGTCTTAACTGCCCATTGGTTGCTTGTAGAGGCTACTGGAACCAAACCATAGGAAGGGAGCTGCATGTATGGGTTCATAGTGTAACCTAACGCTTGAGGTGGTGCTACTGTAGTTAACTTGTCCGCTATAGAAGATAAAGTCTTTGCGAACATATTCCATGGTGGCTCTGTTGGTGGTTGAACCACCTCCTGTTTTTTAGTTCGCTGAAAAGCGAAACAGTTTGCACACAAACCCTCATAAGTGACTAATTGATTCATATCAATTACCCCTGACTTACAAGATAAGCATGTTAGGGCTGTAGGAGTGCTTGACAAATTCTCCTCATCACTTTTGACGCTCACAGACATGGTAATAATCTGTAATTGACTACACGATTTTGTGACTGAAAAACACCCTATATGTCAGTATATAGAGGTGAGATCAATCTGACCACAGTGCACCTGATTTGAGAAACAGAACAGGACTGACATTACACAGAAAAGTCAGCACACATACTAGCAGTCAGTCACATGTTAAAGCATTAGACATTGTCATATGAGAATACAGCCTCCATAACAACTTCTACATAAGTAGGAAAATTGTACTTCTGTTTTAACTGGCTCTTTTTTTTAACATAGCATGCAGAAAACACAGTAATATACAGGTCTCATGTGCAATATGTACTAAAAATTAACAATGCATACTAAGAAGTAGAGAGAATTTTTAGTACTGTATACCCCTCCTCCGGAGAGCGGGATACAGGGAGACTCACCACACTTCCATATCCAAGCTAAGACGCTGAGTGGATTCAGATGCAACTGGTGTACACTGCCACACTTGATAACTGATAACGGACACGGACGCTCACCAACGGACAAGGACGCTGAGTGACTTCCACGTGTATGCAGACACTAAGGCCTGCGACTCGGTCTGGGTGGGTTTATATCCAGTGTACACAACCGCAGCGTCTAAGCTGCGACAGAGTACCCTCGTGGTAGCGCCTGAGCCGGAAGTGAGGTCATTCAGTTCATGAAACGAGAGACACGCAGGAACTGGCCATAAACTCGGAGGAGGGGCGGCCAGGAGAGCGTCTGAATCCCCCTGTTGACTTAAACTCCCAGGATCGCGGCCTCACCTAGTCCTGGCGCCTATGATCCCCGGAGCATAGTGCTGTCACACTCGAGATGTTCGGCGCATCAACACACTGTTTGTAGTCTCCTCCAAATCAGTGTAGCTGTGTCCTGACCCCTCTAATAAGAGGAAGTCCATATACTCACTGTCTCCCCATGCTCCGGCCACAGCCTGGTTACGTCTGCTGGACCTGCTAGAACATCCGACACAGACGCCCATCGAGACAGCACTGATACCCGAAGGTAAGCGTTGTTCCGACCCGGTGGGGAGTTGTTGGAGCGACTCTTTCTAGTATGCGTTTGAGACGCTGTTAAGATAAGTCGCTCTAAAAATATAGTGTGTCTTAAAATAAAATAATAAAATAATAAAAGCTTTAGACTGCTTTCACAGCAGCCCTGTGACCATGCGGCTTCCTGCCGACCAAGCAAAAAACTGATCTGACTGAGTCAGTGGGCGGGACTATATAGTGGAGGCCCCAATACATCCTGGGAGGCCAGAAAGCTTGTGACCGTGTTGGTGCCATTTTCGCTGTCGCTCGACAATATCCCAATGTTATCCTGTGGACCCAGCCAGAGAAATATATATATATATATATATATATATATTAGAAACCGGTAAGAGCTTGGCTCTTATGAAGTCTCTGTGATGGGCCTCGGAGGGACAGAGTGTAGCTGACAATCATCCATTGGCTTGCGATTCACGTGGTCTGCCCCCTGAGAGACGCTGGTCTGCGGGACGAGTATTGCCTGGATGGTAACATATAATGTCATGTGGTAACCAGCCCACAGTGTGTATTTCTCTGGTACGAGTTCTTTCTGACCGGAGTTGCAGTCTTTTATTTGCTTACTAAATAAAACTTTTATGCACTATGGAGCGCCCCCTTTCTCTCTTTGTTTTTACTAGGAATTTACACCCAAGGATCCTGGGTTTTTGGAGCCGAAAAAAGGACTTCAGGGCACCTGTTGTCTGTGCTGGACTTGTGCTCACACAAGTATTCTGGCCACTTCACTATTTTTATCTTTACATATATATATATATATATATATATATATATATATATATACATATATACACACACACACACACACACACACACACACACACACACACACACACACTATATATAGCACACATGTAGATGCCCCCCACACACATATGCATTACAGAAAATACAGGCTGCTGCAATCATTATAGCCCCACACCCCAGCAAATATTGGCCGCTGCAGTAACTTATTAAATACCTCCCAACAAACCCCTCCCCCAGCACTCCCATCACAGCAAATATAGGCTGCACATATACATACTTAGTCACCCATCCCCCTCCATCTCCTAGCAAATATAAGCTGCCTCCTTCATTTATAATAGACACCCCCCCCCCTACACACACACACACACACACACACACACACACACACACACACCAGCAACCTGCCCCAGGCCCTGTACCACTGCATGCGCAATACACAGTGCGAGCGCCGCCTTACCTGCAGACCAGCACAGAGGCAGAGAGTGTGCGTATCGCACAGCTCCCAAAGTTATAGCCCCATAGGAAGTAACTGCAGGAGAGAAGCTGCACGCTGCCGCTCCCTCTGCTCCAGATTCAGCCAGCTATTTCAGCCGAGCTCCACTCGGTCAGCTGCGGCAATAGATCGGCGGGCAGGGGGGGTTTCTAGGTACACAGAAACCCCTCCTTCATGCGCGTATGCGATGCCTCGCACGTGTGGGTCTCCTTTCCCCCGCAGCAGCGGCAGCTTCTCTTCCAACTCCTGCAGCCACTGCAGCTGCGCACAAGGGGTGAGCACCGGAGGAACCTCGTGGCCGACAAGCTTACAGTCTGACTTATGGCCGGCACGGACCTAGAGGCAACAGAGGCGAGGTGCCCTTTCAGTACAGAAGCCGTTGCCTCCCGGAGTTCCGCCTTTGCTTAGGGTGCATCTCATACTGGATATTGGCATTATGTGAGATGCAGCGTGTATAAAGTCTTGCCATGGTTTAAATCTGAGAACTGCAATTCTTGCAGCATTAGCAGATTGTCGTATTGGTCTTGCAGCTGGGGACTCCATGGATCTGGATGTAGTACTTTGTACAGCCTTGATTGACAGATGCGCTTGTCTTGCAGCTGGGGACTCCAGTGGCAGACCCAGGGGGGGTTTCCGAATACCCAGAAACCCCCCTCCACTAGCTTTTTTTTAGCTGCATGAGTATTATTAATGACTGTCTAGCGTCCTCTGCAGCCTGCTGTCTTCCTGGTGGCACTTGTAAGTGCAATAAAAGTTTACTTTATTTTAATTATAGTACATATATATCCATGTGCCTACATATATACACATGTATATACATACATACATATAAACACACACACACACACACACACACACACACACACACACACACACACACACACACGATATATATATATATACATGTGTAAATATATGTGTACTGTATGTGTGTGTGTATATATATATATATATATATATATATCACTTTCAAAGCAGGTGGCACTCACGGGTCTTCTTATATGAAATGGAATGAACAGATCAGGTAGATCAACGTTTCGATTTTATTGCAAAATCGTCATCAGGATCAGATAAATACAACAACAAAATCAACAGTTTTATAACTCACCCAAAGTGATATCCACGCCTTCTCGCCATGTCGCCGGGCTCCGAGTGCCCAGCGTCTTCCGGTGACGTTTGCCGCCGCCGGCGTCCGCCCGCACGTCATCACGTCAGCCCGGCTTCTCGTTACCCGGCAACACAGGAAGGCGGGTTAGCGTCAGTGCACCCAACCACCAATGAGAGTCCTCCGCCCCTCCTCCTGAACCTGGTTACGGACCCGGAACACTAAGCGTCATGTGACCCTCACCCCACCTCTGTGTGATCAACGCCGCCCGGCGTCCCGTTGCCCAGCAACCAGGGGGGAGGCAAAAAATGCGGAAGCCCATACATAATAAAAACAATGTAACCACAGGGAAAATTGACACAGAGCAATATAATGGATCATGTCTAATCAAGACAATATCAAAACTTGGGACACTGAATGGACTGATTGATAAATAATATAAAAAAACAACATTACACTAAGGCAGCAGATGTACACACACCCAGAGTTCAAAACAACAATTAGGGAAAATACTTCAAAGGAAGCAATTAAGGCCTAATGATTCATTCAGGCCACGAGGGGCCACAGTATCTAATCGATGGATCCATTTCACTTCCCTCTGTAACAGAGCACGATCTCTGTCACCTCCTCTAATATTTTTTGGGGCCTGATCAATAATTTTGTAGCGTAATGTAGTCAACCCATGTTTAAAGATCCTAAAGTGGCGTGCCACTGGTTGTTCTTGTGGCACCACCAGGCCTTCCACTGCTTTACGTATCGATGACCTATGCATATTCATGCGTTCTTTAAACTGTCTTGTGGTCTTCCTTATATAGAGAAGACCACATGGGCAGCGAATGAAGTATATGACATGCGTACTAGAGCATGTCAAAACCTGACGGATAGAGAAACGTTTCCCTGAATGTGGGTGTGAAAACGAATCCCCACTTTCCAGGAAACTACAGGTGGTGCAACCCGTACATCGGTAGCACCCAGGACGACGGCTCAAAAAGTGCATAGAAGCAGGAACTCTGGTAAACCCTGAGATGTCATTTTTTATAAGCCAATCTTTTAAGTTTCTGTTCCGTGAAAAACTAGGCATGACCTCGGTCTCATGAAAGACCTTCAGGTCAGGATCACTTTTCACTAAAGGCCACAACCTTTTTGTGTGTCTTACAGTATCGGCACTTTGGTTGTGAAATTTCTGTACAAATGGGATTTTCTTATTTAATTTAGAATTTTTGATAGTAGATACCAGGGCCTGCTCTCTAGGGATGGCCAATACTTTCTGTTTGATGCGTATTAATTCATCAAACTTGTATCCTCTGGCCACAAACTGACGAATCATGGCATCTATGTCCCTTTCGGTTGTCATCAAATTATCCGAAATTCTATGCACTCTAAGAAACTGTGAGAATGGAAGACCTTTTTTGGTACTAATGGGATGTTGGCTAGAAAAATGTAAGACATTATTTCTATCGGTGGGTTTTTTGTATAATGAGGTATGGAGACCATCTGGATCTAACTGGATGAACACATCCAGATAATTCACCTGTTTATTACTAATAGTGTAGGTGAATTTGATATAATTGTTATTGTTATTGGCCATGAGCATAAGATCATGAAACTCAACCTCACTACCAGACCATATGATCAACAGGTCATCAATATACCTCAGAAATAACAACATTTTTGAAGAAATACTTTGATCTGTAAAGAAAATTTCACGTTCGACATCAAACATGTAACAATTGGCGAATGCCGGGGCCACACAGGACCCCATGGCACAGCCTTGCAGTTGTATATACCAACGGTTATCAAATAAAAAGTTATTCCTCTTAAGAGTCAACCCTAACAATTGTACAAAAAATGCAACGTCTGGGCCCTGATATGCTGAACTCTGGGAAAGTAATCTTTCTGCTGCCTGTAGACCACCATCATGCGGAATACTTGTGTACAAATTCACAACGTCTACAGTACAAAGGAAACAGCTCGGTAATGGATTTGGCAAGGTTTGTAACCTATGAAGTAAAGCAGTAGTATCTTTCAGATATGTATTCTGAACTTGGATGACAGGTTGAAAAAACCTGTCCAGATACTTAGATACTTTGTAGTAAATGGAATCCCTGGCGGCAATAATCGGCCGACCAGGGGGCCGTACAGCATCCTTGTGGATTTTGGGCAGGGTGTATAGCACAGGCGCCACAGGAAATTCCTGTATAAGCGCATTTTTGACTTGAGTAGTAATTATACTCTCACTAACCGCCTGTGATAACACCCTGTCCAATTCCTTATTAAACAACAAAGTAGGATCATTATTCAATTCCCTATATACCAATGCATCACCCAACTGCCTGTATATCTCATCACGGTATTGACCAATGTCCTGAACAACAATCCCGCCCCCCTTGTCTGCCGGGCGGATGATAATGCTCCGATCCTTGCTCAGATTCACGAGTGTCTCATATTCTTCTTTGGACATATTGGGTGCTGTGGGCGCATCAGGTCTGGCAGTAGGTATATCCAAATTCCTCTGAAAGCATTTCAGAGAAGCATTGGTTGTATAAGGATCAAATTTGGATCGAGGTTTGATCGACAGAGGTATGGGATCTGGGTCAGAAGTCGTCTGAGGCTTTCCTTGGAAAAATTCTTTCAATCTCAGATTCCTATTAAACTTGTATGCATCAATTTTCCATTGTAACATGTCCATGTCACAGGACGGGACAAAGGAGAGTCCTTTATTCAAGATCTCCAATTCGCATGATGTTAAATCTCGGCTCGAGAGGTTGAATACTAAGTTTTGTTGCTCTTTTTTGACTTCGCTTTTGAAGATCCTTTCCCACTGTCTGCCCCTTCTCGTGGGGCGGAAACCTTGACCGTGCGCTGAGCGCGGGTGATGACCCCAAAACTGCTCAGACCTTCAGTTGCATAGACTGCATGTGTGTATTCCAATGAGCACACAAATCTGTGAATTAGCAGCTCCACCATTGTGTGAGTGACAGCAATCTCACTCTGTGAGAGTGCTGAATCTGCACTTACCCACAGGCTGTGATGGCATACCATATCTGTATTGCGCAAGGAACACGTCCATTAAGGCGTCAGCCTTAATGATCGGAATTTCATTGCTTTTTGGAGTTTGAGTGGAAGAGTTACAACAGGTTTCTGAAATTTCGATCATGTCTAAGAAGCCTTAATGGGACATGTGAAACCGTAAGGTTTTTTGTCTATGGAATTTCATCGCTTTTTTTAAATTTATTTGTTTTTATTCAGAAATGTAAAATTTCACTGTAAAAATAAACATTTGATTTTTTAAATGTTTAATGAAAATTTTCGTATAACATCACTGTTCTGTGCAAAATAATTTTATTTACCAAACCGAATTGTTTAAGGTCCGTACACACTTAACGATTTAATGAGCGACGTCGCTCATTTTCCCCCTCCTTGAGCGACGTCGCTCGTTTTATCGTTAAGTGTATATGCCACCAGCGACGAACGATGCGCTGCCCCGCGGGTCAGCAACAATCGTCGCTGGCGGTAGGGCATGCATGAAGGATGTGGACTGTCGTCCACGACCTTCATGCAGGGCTGGCGGGGGCGTGACGTCACTGAGTGATATGAGCGGTCATATCGCTCAGTGTGTACAGTCGGCCGCCGGCCGGCCCGGGAGGGGGAAACATTAGACGATGTCGCTCACAGAGCGACATCGTTTAATGTGTATGGGCCTTTAGACTTTGGTCAAAATATTTTGCTGCCTTTGCAGCTGATGCAGGGAGGGGGGTAGGCGGCAGCAGACTGTGACTGAGGCTGGAGGTAGGCGTGAAATGCATTGCTTGTACGTGTGAGTGCGTGGTGTCAGGTGCTGCGCGTGTATATGTGTGTGTGTCAGGTGCTGCCTGTGTATGTGTGTCAGGTCCTGTGTGTGTGTGTGTATGTGTGTGTCAGGTGCTGCGTGTATATATGAGTGTGTCTGATGGTGCGTGTGTATGCGTCAGCTGCCGCACGTGGGTGTGTGTCAGGTGTTGCGGGTGTATATGTGTGTGAGTATCAGGTGCTCCGCGTGTGTACAAGTGTATGTCTGGTGCTGCGCATGAATACGTATGTCTGTGTCAGGTGCTGGGACATGGGACCCCTTTCCACGAATGCAGACATCCGAATATCGTGAGAATCCGACAGCGGGATGAGGACGTTCGTGCGCGCTCGGGCTAGCCGAGCAAGGCGGGAAGGTTCGAACCTGCCTCGGACCCGTGTAAAATGGGTGAAGTTCGGGGGGTTCGGATTCCGACGAACCGAACCCACTCATCACTAGTATGTACGTGAGTGTCAGGTGCCGTGCGCGTACATACGTGTCAGTGCCGTGCGTGTACGTACGTGTGTGTCAGGTGTCGTGCGTGTACGTGTGTGTGTCAGGTGGCGCGTACCTACATGTGTGTATGTCAGGTGCTGTGCATGTGTGTACGTTCAGGCGTGTGTCAGGTGCCGCGCGTGTACGTACGTGTGTGTGTGTGTGCCAGGAGCCACGCGTGTACATGCGTGTGGGTGTCAGGAGCCGTGCGTATACGTACATACGTGTAGGTGTCAGGTGCCGTGCGTATACATACATACGTGTGTGTGTCAGGAGCCGCGCATGTTCGTACATGTGTGTGTGTCAGGAGCCACGCGTGTGCATACATGTGTGTGTGTCAGGAGCCACCCATGTGCATACGTACGTGTGTGTCAGGTGCCGCACGTGTATGTGTGTGTGTGTGTGTTAAATTCCGCGTGTGTACGTACGTATGTGTGTGCCTGGAGCTGCGCGAGTACATACGTGTGTGTGTGTGTGTGTGTCTCAGGTGCTGCACGTGTATATGTGTGTATCTCAGGTGCTGCATTTGTATGCGTCAGCTGCCACGTGGGTGTCAGGTGTTGAGCGTGTATGTGTTTGTGTCGCATCTGTATGTGTGTGACTGTCAGGTGCTGCGCGTGTATGTGTGTGTCAGGTGCCGCACGTGTATGTGTGTGTGTGTTAAATTCTGCGTGTGTACGTACGTATGTGTGTGCCTGGAGCTGCGCGAGTACATACGTGTGTGTGTGTGTCAGGTGCTGTACGTGTATGTGTGTGTCTCAGGTGCTGCACGTGTATATGTGTGTATCTCAGGTGCTGCATTTGTATGCGTCAGCTGCCACGTGGGTGTCAGGTGTTGAGCGTGTATGTGTTTGTGTCGCATCTGTATGTGTGTGACTGTCAGGTGCTGCGCGTGTATGTGTGTGTCAGGTGCTGCATGTATATATGTGTGTGTTAGGTGCTGTTCATGTATGTGGGAGTGGCAGGTGCTGCATGTGTATATATGTGTGAGTGGCAGGTGCTGCGTGTGTATACGAGTGTGTGTGAGGTGCTGCGAGTGTATGTGTGTGTTAGGTGCTCTGAGTGTATATGATTGTGTGTCAGGTGCTGTGCGTGTGTGCGTTAAATGCCACATGTATGTATGTGTGTCAGGTGCTGCGTGTGTGTGTGGGTGTGTCAGGTGCTGCATGTCTGTGTGTGTGGGTGTGTCAGGTGCTGCATGTGTGTATCAGGTGCTGAATGTCTGCGTGTGTGTGTCAGGTGCTGCATGTCTGTGTGTCAGGTGCTGCGTGTGTGTGTGTGTCAGGTGCTGTGTGTCTGTGTCAGGTGCTGCGTATGTGTGTGTGTGTCAGGTGCTGCGTGTCTGTGTCATTTGCTGCGTGTCTGCGTGTGTGTGTCAGGTGCTGCGTGTCTGCGTGTGTGTGTCAGGTGCTGCGTGTCTGCGTGTGTGTGTCAGGTGCTGCGTGTCTGCGTCAGGTGCTGCATGTGTGTGTGTGTCAGGTGCTGCATGTCTGTGTGTCAGGTGATGCGTGTGTGTCAGGTGCTGTGTGTGTGTGTGTGTCAGGTGCTGCGTGTCTGTGTCAGGTGCTGCATGTCTGCGTGTGTGTGTCAGGAGCTGCGTGTGTGTGTGTGTCAGGTGCTGCGTGTCTGCGTGTGTGTGTCAGGTGCTGCATGTCTGCGTCAGGTGCTGCGTGTGTGTGTGTGTCAGGTGCTGCATGTCTGTGTGTCAGGTGCTGCGTGTGTGTGTGTCAGGTGCTGTGTGTGTGTGTGTGTCAGGTGCTGCGTGTCTGTGTCAGGTGCTGCGTGTCTGCGTGTGTGTGTCAGGAGCTGCGTGTGTGTGTGTCAGGTGCTGCGTGTCTGCGTGTGTGTCAGGTGCTGCATGTGTGTGTGTGTCAGGCGCTGCATGTCTGTGTGTCAGGTGCTGCGTGTGTGTGTGTGTCAGGTGCTGTGTGTGTGTGTGTGTCAGGTGCTGCGTGTGTGTGTGTCAGGTGCTGCGTGTGTGTGTGTCAGGTGCTGCGTGTCTGTGTCAGGTGCTGCGTGTGTGTGTCAGGAGCTGCGTGTGTGTGTGTGTCAGGTGCTGCGTGTGTCAGGTGCTGCATGTGTGTGTGTGTGTGTGTCAGGCGCTGCATGTCTGTGTGTCAGGTGCTGCGTGTGTGTGTGTGTGTCAGGTGCTGTGTGTGTGTGTGTCAGGTGCTGCGTGTGTGTCAGGTGCTGCATGTGTCAGGTGCTGCGTGTGTGCATGTGTCAGGTGCTGCATGTCTGCGTGTTTGTGTGTCAGGTGCTGCGTGTGTGTCAGGTGCTGCGTGTGAGTGCGTGTGTCAGGTGCGTGAGTGTGAGTGTCAGGTGCGTGTGAGTGTGTGTGTCAGGTGCTGCATGTGCGTGTGTGTCAGGTGCTGCGTGTGCGTGTGTGTCAGGTGCTGCGTGTGCGTGTGTCAGGTGCGTGAGTGTGTGTGTGTGTGTCAGGTGCGTGAGTGTGTGTGTGTCAGGCGCTACGTGTCTGTGTGTGTAACGGACACACAGCAGGGAGGAGGAGGGGGGGTGGCCGGACACAGCGGGAGGAGGGGAGGGTGGCCGGACACACAGCAGAGGGGGGACGGGGGACACAGCAGGGGGGGCGAGGGGGTTTACACAGCAGGGAGGGCGGCGGGGGGGACACACAGCAGGGAGGGCGGGGGGGTATGGAAGGACACACAGCAGGGCGGGGGGACGGACAAACACATAGCAGGGAGGGGCGGACGGACACACAGCAAGGAGGGGGGGACGAACAGACACACTGCAGGGAGGGCGGGGGCGGGGACACAGCATGGAGGGCGAGGGGGGGGGGGACGGACACACAGCAGGGAGGGTGAGGGGGGGGGACGGACACACAGCAGGGAGGCGGGAGGGTGGCCGGACACAGCGGGAGGAGGGGGGGTGGCCGAACACACAGCACGGGACGGGAGGGTGGCTGGACACACAGCAGGGAGGGCGGGGGGACGGACGGACACAGCGGGAGGAGGGGGGGGGTGGACGGACACAGCAGGAGGAGGGGAGGGTGGCCGGACACACAGCAGGGAGGGTGAGGGGGTTTACACAGCAGGGAGGGCGGCGGGGGGACACACACAGCAGGGAGGGCGGGGGGGTATGGAAGGACACACAGCAGGGCGGGGGGACGGACAGACAGACACATAGCATGGAGGGCAGGGGGGGCGGATGGACACACAGCAGGGAGGGGGGGACGAACGGACACACTGCAAGGAGGGCGGGGGGGGGACACTGCAGGGGGGGACACTGTAAGGAGGGCGGGGGGGACACACACTGCAGGGAGGGCGGGGACACACAGCAGGGAGGGCAAGGGGGGGGCGACGGACACACAGCAGGGAGGGAGTGCGGGGGGTGAGACGGACACACAGCAGGGAGGGCGAGAGAGGGGGGGGTGACTGGTGACCATAGAGACCTTGATAAATACCGCATACTGCAGGGAGGGAGGGCCGGACACAGCGGGAGGAATGGCCGGACACAGCTGCCCGAGACGCCTCCTACTGCCAGCCGCACCACAGACGCGTGGAGGAGACGCAGGCAGCCACCAGGGAAGGTCCGGCGGGCGGCCGGGCACACAGCGGGAGGGAGGGGAGGGTGGCCGGACACGCGGGGGAGAAGTGGAAGCTGGGTACACAGCGGTGGGCTGCCTGACAGAACTCACCCAGTGCTACGCAGCTCCGGCGATCTCCTCCCGCTTCATGGACCTCAGTGAACTCACACGCCGGGAACCGCTGGCTGTCCTCCTGCAGCTCCACGTGACTCCATCCCTCTCTGTCTCCTCGTGCCCAACTGCCAGAGCTACTCTCTGTACACCCCCTGCTGGCGGTCACTGCGCAGGCGCAACAAATTGAAATGCCCTATCTCTATAATGGGGCATATTTCTCTTAATTAAAAAAACCCTATAACTTTCTGAAAAACCAAAACCCCAAAAGGCACTACACTGGGGCATACTCTATCTAGTAAAACAAACCCCAAGTCTTAATTCGTCCTCTATCCTGAGTTATGCCTTCCCAAAAAAATCCTCATTCACTCTATGGGAAAACGTTGTCAAAAAGCCACAGAGGGAGTGGCAGAAAAAAACTGACAGTTGGAAATTTAGCTTACTCCCAATTCCTCATTTTTTATTATTTTGCCCTGAAATTTGGCATGCAGCAGCGGGTGACGATTCTACGCGTCCATGCCAAATTTCAGCTCAGTACGTCCAATCAGTTTTGAGGTGTAGCCACTCAAACACCATGCCCCCATCTCAGAAGTTCCCTATGGGAGAATTCCGTTTGTTCGATTCAGCCTTAATATAAGGGCACGGTCCAGCCTTAATATAAGGGCACGACCGTGCCCTTATAATATATGCACACACACTCATGTATATACATGCATATACATGTATACACAAATACACGTATGTACATGTTTATGTATGTATAATACACTGATAGAGTACATTATATTTATGAATTAATTTCTTCCCGATTCTGCAGCAGCATCATCAGCACCACCAGTGTTACTCACAGTCACTTCACACTGACTGCTGCACAACACATCACTTAATTTCCGGGCCGCCCGCCACCTGGTGAAGAGACATGGGAGATGAAGGACCAGCAGTGCCACGTTGAGCGGAAGTATTGTGAATTAGTTACCCACACACTCCTTGTGACACCTGCTCCCCGTCTGCCCTCCCACCCGCCGTCCGGAACCCGCACTGACAAGTAAGTCTCAGCAGAATGTGTCTGCCAGCGGCTCCCAGTCCCCAGTGGTGTGGCGGCCGTGGCACAATAGGACTGAGAGACCGCAGCAGGAGGAAAGCACAGGTGGGCGGGAGGAGAGCATGGGCGGACATCACCACGTCACATTGCAAGGTGACGCCAGTCCCCCCAGTGAGGCCGCCGATGAATGCACTCAGCATAGTATTAGCAGCAGGCAGAGGGGGGGCGGGTGCAGCGGTGGTGGGAGGTACGGAAATGAGCTGCAGGCTAGGCTCCACCGATCACACACTCAGCGATCACTGTGCTACAGCAAGCGTGGCGTGCAGCGGTGCTGGACATTAGGGAGTGCCTGTGCGCACCAGGCACCCCCTGTACGCACGCCTATGCGCTACCACCCCCCATATGCCACACTACATCACTATGCTACAGCCCTCCCATATGCTGCACTTCATAATTACACTATACCCCCCATACAACATACTACATCACCACACTACACTACTCACAATAAAATTAAAACATCCCAGTTCCTCATTCTTAATGAGCTCACGTGAGTTCTCTCCCCAACGGAGCTCCAGACCAAGTAACAATGAAGACACCAGCAGCGTGTAGGGGGCAGGCCTGGTCCACTTGTCAGGAGAGAGCAGTCACAGGAGGGTAAGAAGGGGGCGGGGCCTAGTCCTACAGACGGGAGAGAGCATAGACAGGAGAGAGCAAGGTACAGGGGTAGAAGGGGACGGCTGATGTGAAGAAGGGGGCGGGGCCTATTCTTACAGGCTTTCAAAATTCGACTTTAAAATTCGACATTTGACAAATTCGACTTTTCTGCAATGGTACAAATGCGGCAATTCGACAAAAGTATATTCAATTGAAGTTTGTAAATTCGACAACAGTGCTTTTAAACAGTAAATTCGTCATTTTCAATCCGCAACACTTTGCTGGCGGAATCTAATAAAAAAAAATTAAAAACATGTTTTTTTTTGCAGTTTTTTTTTTTTTGGTAATAGCATATCTATTTATATTAGAAGGGATTAGGTACTTGGTTTGTCTTTTTTGGAGGCACAAGTATTATTTATATATTTTTAAAAATATTATTTATTTTTTAAATGGAATGTGAAAAACCCAGAAAAAAAATTGCGTGGGTCCCCCCTCCAAAGCATAACCAGCCTTGGGCTCTTCGAGCCGGTCCTGGTTCTAAAAATCCGGGGGGAAAACAGACAGGGGATCCCCCGTATTTTTAAAACCAGCACCGGGCTCTGCGCCTGGTGCTGGTGCAAAAAATACGGGGGACAAAGAGAGTAGGGGTCCCCCGTATTTTTTACACCAGCATCGGGCTCCACTAGCTGGACAGATAATGCCACAGCCGTGGGTCACTTTTATACAGTACCCTGCGGCCGTGGCATTAAATATCCAACTAGTCACCCCTGGCCGGAGTACCCTGGTGGAGTGGGGACCCCTTCAATCAAGGGGTCCCCCCCCCAGCCACCCAAGGGCCAGGGGTGAAGCCCGAGGCTGTCCCCCCCATCCAAGGGCTGCGGATGTGAGGCTGATAGCCTTGAGAAAATTTAAAGAATATTGTTTTTTCTAGTAGTACTACAAGTCCCAGCAAGCCTCCCCGCAAGCTGGTACTTGGAGAACCACAAGTACCAGCATGCAGGAGAAAAACGGGCCCGCTGGTACCTGTAGTTCTACTGGGAAAAAAATACCCAACTAAAAACAGGACACAGACACCGTGAAAGTATAACTTTATTTCACACCTGCCGACACACACATACTTACCTATGTTGACACGAAGCAGTCGGTCCTCTTCTCCAAGTAGAATCCACGGGTACCTGAAAATAAAAGATAATTATACTCACCTGATCCAGGTTCCAGATTAAATCCACGTACTTGGCAAAACAACAAACCGAACACCCGGACCAGACGGACTGAAAGGGGTCCCATGTCCACAAATGCAGACATCCGAATCTTGCGAGAATCCGACAGCGGGATGATGACGTTCGTGCGCGCTCGGGCTAGCCGAGCAAGGCGGGAAGGTTCGAACCTGCCTCGGACCCGTGTAAAATGGGTGAAGTTCGGGGGGTTCGGATTCCGACGAACCGAACCCACTCATCACTAGTATGTGTCAGGTGCCGTGCGCGTACGTACGTGTCAGTGCCGTGCGTGTACGTACGTGTGTGTCAGGTGTCGTGCGTGTACGTGTGTGTGTGTCAGGTGGCGCGTAGCTACATGTGTGTATGTCAGGTGCTGTGCATGTGTGTACGTACACGCGTGTGTCAGTTGCTGCGCGTGTACGTGTGTGTGTGCCAGGAGCCGCGCGTGTACATGCGTGTGGGTGTCAGGAGCCGTGCGTATACGTACATACGTGTAGGTGTCAGGTGCCGTGCGTATACGTACATACGTGTGTGTGTCAGGAGCAGCGCGTGTTCGTACATGTGTGTGTGTCAGGAGCCACGCGCATGCATGTGTGTGTGTGTGTGTGTGTGTGTGTGTGTGTCAGGAGCCACGCGTGTGCATACATGTGTGTGTGTCAGGAGCCACGCATGTGCATACGTACGTGTGTGTCAGGTGCCGCACGTGTATGTGTGTGTGTGTTAAATTCCACGTGTGTACGTACGTATGTGTGTGCCTGGAGCTGCGCGAGTACATACGTGTGTGTGTGTGTGTGTCAGGTGCTGTACGTGTATGTGTGTGTCTCAGGTGCTGCACGTGTATATGTGTGTATCTCAGGTGCTGCATTTGTATGCGTCAGCTGCCACGTGGGTGTCAGGTGTTGAGCGTGTATGTGTTTGTGTCGCATCTGTATGTGTGTGACTGTCAGGTGCTGCGCGTGTATGTGTGTGTCAGGTGCTGCATGTATATATGTGTGTGTTAGGTGCTGTTCATGTATGTGGGAGTGGCAGGTGCTGCATGTGTATATATGTGTGAGTGGCAGGTGCTGCGTGTGTATACAAGTGTGTGTGAGGTGCTGCGAGTGTATGTGTGTTAGGTGCTCTGAGTGTATATGATTGTGTGTCAGGTGCTGTGCGTGTGTGCGTTAAATGCCACATGTATGTATGTGTGTCATGTGCTGTGTGTGTGTGTGTGTGGGTGTGTCAGGTGCTGCATGTCTGTGTGTGTGGGTGTCTCAGGTGCTGCATGTGTGTGTGTGTGTGTGTCAGGTGCTGCATGGGTGTGTCAGGTGCGGCATGTCTGCGTGTGTGTGTCAGGCGCTGCATGTCTGTGTGTCAGGTGCTGCGTGTGTGTGTGTGTGTGTCAGGTGCTGTGTGTGAGTGTGTGTGTGTCAGGTGCTGCATATGTGTGTGTGTGTCAGGTGCTGCGTGTCTGTGTTAGGTGCTGCGTGTCTGCGTGTGTGTGTCAGATGCTGCGTGTCTGTGTCAGGTGCTGCGTGTGTGTTTCAGGTGCTGCGTGTCTGCGTGTGTGTGTCAGGTGCTGCGTGTGTGTGTGTGTGTCAGGCACTGCATGTCTGTGTCAGGTGCTGCGTGTGTGTGTGTGTGTGTGTGTGTCAGGTGCTGTGTGTGTTTCAGGTGCTGCGTGTGTGTGTGTGTGTGTGTGTGTGTGTGTGTGTGTCAGGTGCTGCGTGTCTGTGTTAGGTGCTGCGTCTCTGTGTCAGGAGCTGCGTGTGTGTGTGTGTCAGGTGCTGCCTGTCTGCGTGTGTGTCAGGTGCTGCGTGTGTGTGTGTGTGTCAGGTGCTGCATGTCTGTGTGTCAGGTGCTGAGTGTGTGTGTGTGTGTGTCAGGTGCTGTGTGTGTGTGTCAGGTGCTGCGTGTGTGTGTGTCAGGTGCTGCGTGTCTGCGCGTGTGTGTGTGTCAGGTGTCTGCGTGTGTGTGTGTGTGTCAGGTGCTGCGTGTCTTCGTTTGTGTGTCAGGTGCTGCATGTCTGCGTGTTTGTGTGTCAGGTGCTGCGTGTGTGTGTGTCAGGTGCTGCGTGTCTGCGTGTGTGTCAGATGCTGCGTGTGAGTGCGTGTGTCAGGTGCATGAGTGTGAGTGTCAGGTGCGTGTGAGTGTGTGTGTCAGGTGCTGCGTGTGCGTGTGTGTCAGGTGCTGCGTGTGCGTGTGTGTCAGGTGCTGCGTGTGCGTGTGTGTCAGGTGCTGCGTGTGTGTCAGGTGCGTGAGTGTGTGTGTGTGTCAGGTGCGTGAGTGTGTGTGTCAGGTGCGTGAGTAAGTGTGTGTCAGGTGCGTGAGTGTGTGTGTGTCAGGCGCTGCGTGTCTGTGTGTGTCAGGCGCTGCGTGTCTGTGTGTGTCAGGCACTGCGTGTCTGTGTGTGTCAAGCGATGTGTGTCTGTGTGTGTGTCAGGTGCTGCGTGTGAGTGTGTGTCAGGTCCGTGTGAGTGTCAGGTGCTGCGTCTGTGTGTGTGTGTCAGGTGCTGCGTGTGTGTCAGGTGCTGCGTGTGTGCGTGTGTGTCAGGCGCTGCATATGCGTGTGTCAGGCGCTGCATGTGCGTGTGTCAGGCGCTGCATGTCTGTGTGTGTCAGGCGCTGCGTGTCTGGGGAAGGTGGCCGGACACACAGCAGGGAGGGGGGTGGCCGGACACACAGCAGGGAGGGGGGGGGGCGGACACACAGCAGGGAGGGGGGGGGGCGGACATACAGCGGGTGGGAGGGGGGGGCAGCCGGACACACAGCAGGGAGGAGGAGGATGGGGGTGGGGTGGCTGGACACACAGCAGGGAGGGGAGGGTGACCGGACACACGGCAGGGAGGGAAGGGGGTAGGGGGTGGCCGGACACACAGCAGGGAGGAGGAGGGGGGGGTGGCTGGACACACAGCAGGGAGGGGAGGGTGACCGGACACACGGCAGGGAGGGAAGGGGGTAGGGGGTGGCCGGACACAGCAAGAGGAGGGGGGGTGGCCGGACACACAGCAGGGGAGGGGAGGGTGGCCGGACACACAGCAAGGAGGGGGGGTGGCTGGACACACAGCAGGGAGGGGAGGGTGACGGGACACACGGCAGGGAGGGGAGGGGGTAAGGGGTGGCCGGACACAGCAGAGAGGAGGGGGGGGGGTGGCCGGACACACAGCAGGGGAGGGTGGCTGGACACACGGCGGGGGGGTGGGGGGCTGGCTGGACACACAGCAGGGAGGGGAGGGTGACCGGACACACGGAAGGGAGGAGGAGGTGTGGCCGGACACACAGCAGGGGGGGGGGGGGGGCGGACACAAAGCAGGGAGGGCTGGGTGGCCGGACACACAGTAGGGGAGGGCGGGTGGCCCGACACACAACAGGGAGGGGGGGGTGACCGTACACACAGCAGGGAGGGGAGGGGGTGGCCGGACACAGCGGGAGGAGGGGGGTTGGCCGAACACACAGCACGGGAGGGGAGGGTGGCTGGACACACAGCAGGGAGGGCGGGGGGACGGACGGACACACAGCAGGGAGGGCAGGGGGGGGCGGACACACAGCAGGGAGGGCGGGGGGGGGGACACACAGCAGGGAGGGCGGGACACACAGCAGGGAGGGCGGGGGGGGGAACAAACAGCAGGGAGGGCGGGGGGGGGACACACAGCAGGTAGGGCGGGGGGGACACACAGCAGGGAGGGCGGCGGGGGGGACACACAGCAGGGAGGGTGGGGGGTATGGAAGGACACACAGCAGGGCGGACAGACGGACAACACATAGCAGGGAGGGCAGGCGGACACACAGCAGGGAGGGGGGGACTAACGGACACACTGCAGGGAGGGCGGGGGGGGACGGACACACAGCAGAGAGGGCGGGGGGGGACACACACTGCAGGGAGGGCGAGGGAGGGGTGACGGATACACAGCAGGGAGGGCGAGGGAGGGGGGGACGGACACACAGCAGGGAGGGCGAGGGGAGGGGGGGAGACGGACACACAGCAGGGAGGGCGAGGGGGGGGGTGCGACGGACACACAGCAGGGAGGGAGGGCGGGGGGGGGAGGACTGGTGACCATAGAGACCTTGATAAATATCGCATACTGCAGGGAGGGAGGGCCGGACACAGCAGGAGGAGAAGGAGGGAGGAGTGGCCGGACACAGCTGCCCGAGACGCCTCCTACTGCCAGCCGCACCACAGACGCGGGGAGGAGACACAGGCAGCAACCAGGGAAGGTCCGGCCGGCGGGCGGGCGGCCGGGCGGCCGGGAGGGGAGGGTGGCCGGACAAGCGGGGGAGAAGTGGAAGCTGGGTACACAGCGGTGGGCTGCCTGACAGAACTCACCCAGTGCTACGCAGCTCCGGCGATCTCCTCCCGCTTCATGGACCTTAGTGAACTCACGCGCCGGGAACCGCTGGCTGTCCTCCTGCAGCTCCACGTGACTCCTTCCCACTCTGTCTCCTCGTGCCCAACTGCCAGAGCTACTCTCTGTACACCCCCTGCTGGCGGCCACTGCGCAGCCGCAACAAATTGAAAAGCCCTATCTGTATAATGGGGCATATTTTACTTAATTAAAAAAAACCTGTAACTTCCTGAAAAACCTTAACCCCAAAAGGCACTACACTGGGACATACTCTATTTAGTAAAACAAACCCCAAGTCTTAATTCGTCCTCTATCCTGAGTTATGCCTTCCCAAAAAAATCCTCATTCACTCTATGGGAATATGGTGTCAAAAAGCCACAGAGAGAGTGGCAGAAAAAAACTGACAGTTGGAACTTTAGGTTACTCCCAATTCCTCATTTTTTATTATTTTGCCCTGAAATTTGGCATGCAGCACCGGGTGACGATTCTACGCTCCCATGCCAAATTTCAGCTCAGTACGTCGAATCAGTTTTGAGGTGTAGCCCCTCAAACACCATGCCCCCATCTCAGAAGTTCCCTATGGGAGAATTCCTTTTGTTCGATTCAGCCTTAATATAAGGGCACGACCGTGCCCTTATAATATATATATATATATATATATATATATATATATATGTGTGTGTATATATATATATATATATATATATATATATATATATGTAGAAGAGTCAGAACAAACAAATCTCCAAGACAGGACATGGCACTCCAGGACTTTAGTATAAATGATTTTAATGCATCCACTTAATCAACGACCTGCATCACTCCAACAGCCAGTGGTGCAGTGTAAACTGTGGCATAATGGCACAAGCATATATATGTGTAGATATATATATATATATATATATATATACACACACACACACACACACAGACACACTCGTTTTACGGACCCAGCATATACTGGGTCACCTCAGTCCCCACCCCCGTGATTGGCTCCGCCCAGTTCTGGAACCCCCCCCATGCAAATCCTGCGTTTGCCACTGGACTCCATGGCAGATTGGTGAGCTAGCCTTGCATTGAGTGACTCTCTCATGAGTGGCTGCTTGTCTCTCTTGTTGAGCTGCCAAGCGTGCTTGTACTTCCTCTGACGTCTCCTCACATCTTGCCTTTCTTTTACTTAGCAGCTGAGGAGTTGCAGCCCACACTGAATTTTTTGTTTTTGGTGGCATGGCTTTTCTGAAACTAAACAGTGTGTGTAACCAGTGATCTCGCTAGTGACGGGACCCAGCGGGGTGCCGAAATCGGCAAGTGCATAAACACTTGCAGATGTGGCAGCGACGAAGCACCCCCCCCCCCATCCATATTTGAAAAAGGGAAGGCGTGCACGGTTTTATTGGTTAAGGGGCATGACCACACATTAGTACCCCCAATTCCAATGATGACACACAGTAGTGCCCCTCACATTACACCAAACAGTAGTGTCTCTTATTCACATTACACATCACACAGAGGGCCTTATTCAGAGATGTACGCTAACCCGATGGTTAACGTACATCTCCGATGGTGGGAAGACTGTGCATCCGTAGGATGTGTTCTGCGCATGTGCAACCCTCCATCTTTGAGTCCGCTCGCAATGCTTCCCAGACGCAGCTTGATTGACAAGCTGCAGCATTTGGGAAGCGGAGAGTGGGGGTTCCTGGCCAGCATTCCTGGAAACGGGGGGGCGTGTCGCCTCCATTTTCCGTGAGGAACGAGGCCAGGGCGGCTTAACTTCCTGGCCTCACAAGCTGTCAGAGACCGGCCAGGCTGAGTAAGCCTCAGCTTACGCATCCTTGCCAAACCTGCAACCATTGCAACTGATGGTTGAGATGGCGATCAGAAGCAGTGTCTACAGACGCTGTACTCGGATCGCAAATGAAATGGAGGAGGTGTCTATTTATATACAAACCTCCTGCTGCATTTGCATTTTAATGGCATTGCAAAGCCGCTTGTGTGGCTCTACAATTCCGTCCATCTCTGAATCAGTCCCTGTATTCCCTTTATTCAAATTACACCAAAGAGTATTGTCCCTTATACACATTACACTACCGAGTAGTACCCCTTATACACATTATGCCACACAGTAGTAGTGCCCCTTACACATTATGCCCACACAGAAGTAGTGCCCCTTACACATTATGCCACACAGTAGTAGTGCCCCTTACACATTATGCCCACACAGAAGTAGTGCCCCTTACACATTATACCCACAGTAGTAGTTCCCCTTACACATTATACCCACAGTAGTAGTTCTCCTTACACATTATGCCCACACAGTAGTAGTGCCCCTTACACAATATACCCACAGTAGTTCCCCTTACACATTATACCCACAGTAGTATTCTCCTTACACATTATACCCACAGTAGTAGTGCCCCTTACACATTATGCCAACACAGTAGTAGTGCCCCTTACACATTATACCCACAGTAGTAGTTCCCCTTACACATTATACCCACAGTAGTAGTTCTCCTTACACATTATACCCACAGTAGTAGTTCCCCTTACACATTATACCCACAGTAGTAGTTCCCCTTACACATTATACCCACAGTAGTAGTTCCCCTTACACATTATACCCACAGTAGTAGTTCCCCTTACACATTATACCCACAGTAGTAGTTCCCCTTACACATTATACCCACAGTAGTTCTCCTTACATATTATACCCACAGTAGTAATTCCCCTTACACATTATACCCACAGTAGTAGTGCCCCTTACACATTATACCCACAGTAGTAGTGCCCCTTACACATTATACCCACAGTAGTAGTGCCCCTTACACATTATACCCACAGTAGTAGTTCCCCTTACACATTCATTATTTATTAACAGTTATTTATATAGCGCACACATATTCTACAGCACTTTACAGAGAATATTTGGCCATTCACATCGGTCCCTGCACCAGTTGAACTTACAATGTATATTCCCTACCACATGTACATGCACACGCATTCATGCTAGGGTTAATTTTGTAGGGAGACAGTTAACAGTATATTTTTGGATTGTGGGAGGAAACCGGGGTACCCGGAGGAAACCCATGCAAGCATTTAGGGCCATGATGGGAATTGAACCCATGATCTCAGTGCTGTGAGGCAGTAATGCTAACCATTACACCGACGTGCATTATGCCCACACAGTAGCAGTGCCACTTACAAATTATGTCCACAGTAGAAGTGCCCCTTACACATTATGGCCACACAGCAGTACCTGGCATAGCGCCAGATGGTGCTGCCACCCACGGTCAGGGGGTAGAATCAAATAGTAGTGGCATTATTTGGTGTGGTCCCCTGGGCAGTGCCTGGCCCAGAGACTCGCACAGCAGGCAGGATCCACTGTTGCTGGCACCTATGTCTTGCACCGCACTAAAGTGAAGAAACTCCAAATAACTTACAGCTTCCAGCAACAAGGGCTTCTGGGAGCTGTAGTTTATTTGGAGTTTCTTAACTGTAGTGCGGTGCCAGACACCGGCGCTAATAAAAGTGGCTGCTGTGCGAGTCCCCGGACCAGGCACTGCCCGGGGGACCACACCATGTACTGCCACTACTATTTGATTCTACAGATAGGGATGGGAGCTGTCCTACCCTCAACCTAATGTCGTGGTGATGTCGGATGTGTCGATTTTCAGGTTAAATGTCGATATGTTACATTGTTTATGCTAGCAGGAATAAAATAACATGTGCTCGAATTGTTATGACATATAAGGGGAATTTAATTGTATCTCCAAAGGAATTCAATTGTTGCTCCATACAGGCGCATGTGTGTGCTGTAAGGAAAAATAGGATTTTGATACCTACCAGTAAATCCTTTTCTCCTAGTCCGTAGAGGATGTTGGGGACGAAATCAAGACCGTGGGGTATAGACGGGATCCGCAGGAGACATGGGCACTCTAAAGACTTTTCATTGGGTGTGAACTGGCTCCTCCCTCTATGCCCCTTCTCCAGACCTCAGTTGTAGGAACTGTGTCCAGGGAGACTGACATTTCGAGGAAAGGAATTACTTAACTAGTGGTGAGATATCTACCAACTCACACCCTCAACCATGCCGCACACATGGCATTCAACATAACACACACCAACAGGCATGAACCAATTGCAGCAACATGCTGAAACCAAGATAACACAACTTGTGTAACTCTAATAACTAAACTGCAGGTAAAGTACGCACTGGGACGGGCACCCAGCGTCCTCTACGGACTAGGAGAAAAGGATTTACCGGTAGGTTATCAAAATCCTATTTTCTCATACAGCCTATACAGCCTAGAAGATGCTGGGGACAACATCAAGACCATGGGGTCTACATCAAAGCTCCAGTACAGGCGGGAGAGTGCGGATGACCATGCAGCACCGATTGACCAAACTTGAGGTCCTCATCGGCCAAGGTGTCAAACTTGTAGAACCTAGCAAATGTGCTTGACCCTGACCAAGTAGCTGCTCGCCAAAGCTGTAATGCCGAGACCTAGTGGAGTGGGCCTTTACCGACGTCGGTAACGGCAATCCAGCCATAGTATGAGCTTGCTGAATCGTATTTCTAATCCAATGTGCAATAGTCTGCTTGGAAGCAGGACAGCCAATCTTGTTGTGATCATACAGAACAAATGGAGTCTCTGTTTTCCATTTACGAGCCGTTCTAGCAACATAGATTTTCAAAGCTCTAACCACATCTAGAGATTTTGACTCCTTGAATGTGTCAGTAATCACTGGCACAACAATAGGTTGGTTTATGTGGAAAGATGAAACCACCTTCGGAAAAAAATGTTGATGAGTCCTCAACTCTGCCCTATCTTCATGGAAGATCAGGTAAGGGCTCTTGTGAGACAAGGCCCCCAATTCAGACACCCGCCTTGCGGATGCCAAAGCCAAAAGCATCACCACTTTGTAAGTGAGAAATTTCAACTCTATCTTTTGTAGAGGCTCAAACCAATCCGATTGAAGGAACTGCAATACCACGTTAAGGTCCCATGGTGCCACTGGAGGCACAAATGGAGGCTGGATGTGCAGAAACCCTTTCACAAAGGTCTGAACCTCTGGAAGAAAGGCCAGTTGTTTCTGGAAGAACACTGACAAGGCCGAAATCTGGACCTTGATTGATGCCAATCGGAGGCCCGCCTCCACACCATCCTGCAAAAAATGGAGAAAACATCCTAAATGAAACTCTTCTGTAGGAGCTTTCTGGAATTCACACCAAGATACATATTTTCTCCAAATACGGTGGTAATGTTTCGACGTTATCCCTTTCTGGCCTGAATAAGGGTGGGGATGACCTCCTCGGGAATACCCTTCCTGGCTAGGATACGGTGCTCAACAGCCATGCCATCAAACGTAGCCGCGGTAAGTCTTGGTACACACACGGCCCCTGTTGCAGCAGGTCCTCTGGAGGAGGAAGAGGCAGAGGATCTCCTATGAGTAACTGTTGAAGATCTGGGTACCAAGCCCTCCTTGGCCAGTCTGGGGCTATGAAGATTTCTTGTACCCTTGTTTTTCTTATGATCCTGAGTACTTTGGGATCAGCGGAAGTGGAGGGAAGACATACACTGACGGAAACACCCACTGGGTCACCCGTGCATTCACTGCTACTGCCTGAGGGTCTCTCGACCTGGAACAGTATCTCTGAAGCTTCTTGTTGAGACGAGACGACATCATGTCTATTTGAGGAACTCCCCAAAGACTTGTCACCTCTGCGAAGTCTTCTTGGTGAAGGCCCCACTCTTCTGAATGTAGATCGTGCCTGCTGAGGAAGTCTGCTTCCCAGTTGTCTACTCCCGGAATGAATATTGCCGACCGAGCTTGTAGATGTTTTTCTGCCCAGCGGAGGATTTTTGTCGCCTCCGCCATTGCCGCTCTGCTTTTCGTTCCGCCCTGCCAGTTTATGTATGCGACTGCTTTTACATTGGCCCTCATTCCGAGTTGTTCGCTCGGTATTTTTCATCGCATCGCAGTGAAAATCCGCTTAGTACGCATGCGCAATGTTCGCACTGCGACTGCGCCAAGTAACTTTACTATGAAGAAAGTATTTTTACTCACGGCTTTTTCTTCGCTCCGGCGAACGTAATGTGATTGACAGGAAATGGGTGTTACTGGGCGGAAACACGGCGTTTCAGGGGCGTGTGACTGAAAACGCTACCGTTTCCGGAAAAAACGCAGGAGTGGCCGGGGAAACGGTGGGAGTGCCTGGGCGAACGCTGGGTGTGTTTGTGACGTCAACCAGGAACGACAAGCACTGAAATGATCGCACAGGCAGAGTAAGTCTGGAGCTACTCTGAAACTGCTAAGTAGTTAGTAATCGCATTATTGCGAATACATCGGTCGCAATTTTATGAAGCTAAGATTCACTCCCAGTAGGCGGCGGCTTAGCGTGTGTAACTCTGCTAAAATCGCCTTGCGACCGATCAACTCGGAATGAGGGCCATTGTCCGCCTGGATCTGCACGGGATGGTCTTGAAGATGTACCGCTTGTTGAAGGCCGTTGTAAATGGCTCTTAGCTCCAGAACGTTTATGTGAAGGCAGGCTTCCTGTTGTGACCAACGTCCATGGAAGTTTTCTCCCTGAGAGACTGCTCCCCAGCCTTGGAGACTTGCATCCGTGGCTACCAGGACCCAGCCCTGAATCCTGAACCTGCGTCCCTCTAGTAGGTGAGAGCTGTGTAACCACCACAGGAGCAAAATCCTGGTTTTTGACGACAGGATTATATTTCTGTGCATGTGTAGGTGTGACCACGACCACTTGTCCAACAGGTCCCACTGGAATACTCTGGTATGGAACCTGCCAAACTGTATGGCCTCGTAGGCCGCCACCAACTTCCCCAACAACCGAATGCACTGATGGATCGACACACTTGATGGTTTCAATATTGGATTTACCATTTTCTGGATTTCCAGAACCTTTTCCAGCGGAAGAAATACTCTCTGAACTTCTGTGTCCAGAATCATCCCGAGGAAAGACAACCTTGTCTTCGGTTCCAACTGTGACTTTGGGTAATTTATGATCCACCCGTGTTGTTGGAGTATTGACAGAGAGAGTGATATGTTTTGTAACAACTGCTCCCTGGATCTCGCCTTTATCAGGAGGTCGTCCAGATAAGGAATTATATTGACTCCTTTCTGACGGAGAACCATCATCTCCGCCATCACCTTGGTGAATACTCTCGGCGCCGTGGAGAGACCAAAAGGTAACGTCTGGAATTGGTAATGGCAATCCTGAATGGTGAATCTCAGATAAACCTGGTGAGGAGGATAAATGGGAACATGAATAGAGAGCCTAGCCGATACTGCCATGGTAGCGGGCTGTGAACTCAAGAGTCCAATATCCTTCTTTGCTTCCAGCATGTAGGCGGCAGCGTCCTTGATATTGCCTAACTTAAGGAGTATCTCTTCTTTATCAATCGTGTCTATTTCTGATGACACGCTTTCTGACCATTTTTCAATAGCGCGACTCACCCACGCGCAGGCAATAGTGGGCCTGATCAGTGCACCATTGGTAACATAAATGGATTTCAATGTCGTTTCCATTTTGCAGTCTACCGCTTTAAGAGAAGCCGTGCCAGGAGCAGGGAGCATTATCTTCTTTGTCAACCTGGAAAGTGCACTGTCTAACACAGGGGGTGACTCCGACTTTTTCCTGTCCTCAGCCGGGAAAGGGTAAGCTATGCGATCCCTTTTGGGAATACAAAATCTTTTATCAGGATTCACCCACATCCCTGCAAACAGAGCATTTAGTTCATGTGAAGGGGGGAACTGACTTTGGATTTCTTTTCCTTACATAAATAAGCCTTCTCCTGAGGTACAGGAGTGGTTTCTGTAACCTCCAACACGTCCCTTATAGCCACAATCATATATTGTATATTTTTTGCTAGTTTATGATCTATCTCTCTGGATTCACTATCGTCGACACAAGAGTCATAATCCGTGTCGATATCAGTGTTTACAACATTTGCAAATGGTCTCTTATGTGACCCAGAGGGGTCGCCCGTATAAGGAATAACGGCATCCTGAAAAGTCACATCTTCCACAGATTTTCTCCAGCATGCAGCCTTAGATTCAGACTTATATAATCTACGGTTAATCAGATGCATACTGTCACGTATCTCTTTCACCCATGCAGGCTTTTGGTGTGCCGGTAGTGCCACCACATTACAACTCTGTGTTCCTAAAATGGCTTCCTCCGCGGAGGAACTACCTGCCTCAGACATGCCTCACATGTGTACAGCACACCAACAGACACACTGGGACTTATTTTGGGGACAGACGAACAGTTAAATCTGTCAGAGGGACACAGGATAGGTGCAGCCAGTTCACAAACCCAGCGCCAGTATTTCCTGTGAACACAGTATGTCCACAGCCTAACAGCGCTTTTTAAATAGTAATATACACTATCAAATGCACCACAATCGCTTTGTGCCCCCCCTTAATAGCACCCTGTACTTGTCAGAAGTGGAGGAGAGGACCAGCGTGTTCTCTGCAGCCTGAGGAGAGAAAATGGTGCTGAGTAGTGTGCTGGCTGCCCGAGGAAGAAGCTCTGCCCCCGCAATGGCGCGTCCTTACACTCATACAGTGTAATATTTATACTGGCAGGGGTAGGGCTGTGCCAGCGGCAACTTATGCCCGCTTTTAGCCAGATTTAGGTATTTATTTTGCTGCCCAGGGTGCCTTCCCCCCCCCCCCCCCCCCCCCGCGCCCTGCACCCTGTGTGTGTGGGCAGCAATGGCGTGCTGCGCTCCCTCCAGCCGCGCCGCATCTCAGCCATCACTTACTTGATAATAGATCATTCTTCTTATACTCACCTGTCTTCTGGCTCTGTGAGGGGGGTGACGGCGTGCTGTGGGAGTGAGCATCTAGACACGGCAAGCTTTCAGTTCCCTTCAGGAGCTAATGGTGTCCTATCAGCCAGATGCAGAGCCATGAAACTCTGAGGAAGTTGGTTCTGCTTCTGTCCCCTCAGTCCCACGAAGCAGGGAGTCTGATGCCAGCAGTTCTCCCTGAAAATAAAAACCGAACATAAGTCTTTTCAGAGAAACTCAGTAGAGCTCCCCTGGAGTGCATCCAGTCTGCCTGGGCACATTTCTAAAACTGAGGTCTGGAGGAGGGGCATAGAGGGAGGAGCCAGTTCACACCCAATGAAAAGTCTTTAGAGTGCCCATGTCTCCTGCAGATCCCATCTATACCCCATGGTCTTGATGTCATCCCCAGCATCCTCTAGGAAGTATGAGAAATAAACTTTACCTAAGGGTAAAAAGAAGGCAATATTGTACATATACACTATAAAAATACACAAATTGTAGTATGTCTATATGTTTACTGTTATTTACTAAATGTTCTCATTGTGCACTGGTATAACCAGTAATTACAGATAATTGGAATCACTATGGTGGTCATTCCGAGTTGTTCGCTAGCTGCTTAGTTCGCTGTGCAGCGATGAGGCAAAAAAACGGCACTTCTGCGCGTGCGGCACAATGCACACACGCAACGTACTATTACACCGAACTATGTAGTTTCACACAAGGTCTAACGAAGCTTTTCAGTTGCACTGCTGGCCTCAGAGTGATTGACATGAAGCGGGCGTTAACTGGCCGTTTTCAGGGAGTGTTCAAAAAACCGCAGGCGTGCCAGGAAAAAGGCAGGCGTGGCTGGGCGAACGCAGGGCGTGTCTGTGACGTCAAAACAGGAACTGAACAGTCTGAAGTCATCGCAAGCGTGGAGTAGGTATTGAGCTACTGTAAAACTGCATATAAAACTTTGCCGCCGCTCTGCGATCCTTTCGTTCGCACTTCTGCTAAGCTAAAATACACTCCCAGTGGGAGGCGGCATAGCGTTTGCACGGTTGCTAAAAACTGCTAGCGAGCGAACAACTCGGAATGACCACCTATGTTCCAGTGTGGTGCAGGGTCACTGTGAGTTGTGCCAGGAGACCTGTGCCCTTCACTGGGGTGACCTCATGGGAACCGGACTGTCTATCCTCCTCTAGGGACCCGCGCCCAGTGGTACGTCTCTGGGATAGACGTTCCCTGGGGCATAGGTCCTATCAGGAGTCAGCTGCAGCCTGGGGAGGGAACATAACCAGCTTGGGCTCAGAGAACCTTCCATCGTGTACCCCTTCCACTTCGGAGGCTCACCTCCTGGTCTTCCAACAATTATTGACTCCAACACCGCTCTTCTTCCCTGCAGCGGTGGATGGACGGCTTCCCTCTGTGGCCGTGTATGGGGCTTTCTGCTGGTGGTGCAACATGTGATCAGTGTTGGGTAGTCGATTTGTTTCTACACTCTGGCCGCAGGTGGCCCTGCCGAAAAGCCGCAGACCTGTGTTTCAAGGCAATGATGGGTTTTTAAAAAATGCACTTATTGCAGATTTGATTTCGCCTACGTAAGACAGGGAAAACCAAATCCGCGATAAGCACTGGAATTGGGGCTAATTGGATAGCCCAGGGCGAGGTAATTTACCACGTCTAATTGGATACTGCCCTATATAGTTTTTACTCCCTTATATTACATACTACAACTATTCATGTAACCTGGTATTGAATGTGAGACCGGCGAGGCCACAGATGGGCATGTGACACCTTTTCATCTGGTACGCACTGATTTTCTCCTGAGATTTGCACTCACTTGGAAACAAGAACTTGTTAAACCAACTAACTTTGTTTTTTGTCTGGGACGCAGATTTTTTTGCTTTCTATCACCTTTCCGATACATAATTCATGTGCTGTGTGCACGTGTTCTGGATATGCTATAATATGAATTTCACAATTTGTTTCTTGGTGTAAGCCCGGTTTGCACAGGAGGAGAAATAAAACAACTTACACTTGCACTTTATCGGTATTACATCATATTTTTGTACTTTTGGAATACCTGAGAGCACTGAAAATAGGATTTTAGTACCTACCGGTAAATCCTTTTCTCTTAGTTCGTAGAGGATGCTGGGGACTCCGTAAGGACCATGGGGTATAGATGGATCCGCAGGAGCTTGGGCACACTATAAAGACTTAAACTGGGTGTGAACTGGCTCCTCCCTCTATGCCCCTCCTCCAGACCTCAGTTAGAAAACGGTGCCCAGGAGAGATGGACAACTTCGAGGAAAGAATTTATTGTTATAACCACGGTGAGTGTCATACCAGCTCACACCTCAAACACACCATAGAACGTGGCATTCGGTAGAATACCAGCCAACGGCATGAACAAAACACAACCACATGCTGAGAGAATATGTAACACAACCCGTGTGTCCACATAAGCAAAAATAAGACCCCACATGCCATGCCATGAACAATGGTAGCAACCGCCAGACAGAGAAGACACACCACCAGGGTGTAACCAAAAGCAATAACTGCAGACACAGTACGCACTGGGACGGGCGCCCAGCATCCTCTACGGACTTAGAGAAAAGGATTTACCGGTAGGTACTAAAATCCTATTTTCTCATATGTACTAGAGGATGCTGGGAACTCCGTAAGGACCATGGGGTTTATACCAAAGCTCCAAAACGGGCGGGAGAGTGTGGACGACTCTGCAGCACCAAATAAGCAAACCTAAGGTCCCCAATAATCAGGGTATCAAACTTGTAGAGCATAGCAAAAGCATTTGATCCTGACCAAGACTCCGTTCGGCAAAGTTGAACCGCCGAGACTCCTCGGGCATCCGCCCAAGAAAAACCCATCTTCCCAAAAGAATGGACCTCCACCGACTTCGGTGATGGCAATTCAGCCGTAGAACGAACATGACAAACCGCATCACAGATTCAGCGTGTAACAGACTGTATAACGCAGTCTCCCAATCCATACTGGGAACCTACCAGACAAACAGAGCCTCTGTTTCTCCAAACTGAGCCAAAATGACGACCTACATACTCAAATCCCTGGCTAGATCGAGGGAATTTCAATCAGCTAACGCCTAAGTAACCACCGGCATCAAAATAGGCTGATTTCTGTGAAACCCAGAATCCACTCTTGGTAGAACTACCAACCTTGTAAAGCATGGATAAGCATGACCATAGGAGCCTTCCTGGATACCCACTGAGATACATAATTACTCCAACTACGGTGGTAACGCTTTGCCATTAGTTCTTTCCTAGTCTGAAGAATTGAGGAAACGACTTCACTGGGAACACCCGTTCGGCTTAGGATATGGCATTCAACCGCCCCGCCGTCAGACGCAGCAAGTCCTGATACATGCCCTGATCTTGTTGTAACATTACCTCACGTAGAGGAAGAGGGCAGTAATCTTCTATGAGTAAACCATGAACTGGATAGCCAACCCTCGCTGGCTAGAGCGGATTCAAGAGGATCACCGGAACCTTCAATTATCTTACGCTTACCACTGTCAGAAAAGTGAAAGCTGAGAGGCCACATAGACCGATTTAAAACACCCACGGAGTCACGAGGATGTCCACTGCTATATCTTGAGTGTCCCTTGACCTGGAACATTCTCAGTGAGGCCTCTCGTTGAGGCGAGACGCCAACATGTCCAATTGTGACACTCCTCAAGGACTTGTCACGTCTGGGAAAGCATCTTGATGATGACTGAATTTTTCCCGGCTGGATATCGCGTCAGCAGAGGAAATCTATTTCTCCGTCGTTTACCTCCGGAACGAAGACTGCTGAAACAGCGTTTACCAGACTTCCCACTCAACTGCAAACTGTGCATCTTCTGCCATTGCCGCTTTGCTCCTTGTTCCGCCATAGCGGCTTACTTACGCCACTGCTGACAAGTCGACTGGCAGAACTAACACGGCAGAACACGAAGAATACGTTCGTCGAAAATAGCACTTAATTCCGGAAAGCTTACAGCAGACAAGTTTCCCAACTTGACCTTATCCTCTGGAAATACGTCCCTTTCAAAGGACTGCTCCCCAGCTTCGGAGATCTGTATGCACGGACACCAGGATCCAAACCTGGATCCCGAACCTTCATTCCTCTAGAAGGAAAGAAGCAAGCAGACACCACAGGAGCAATGTCCTGGCCGTTTGGATTATATTCCGGTGCATGCGCAGGTGAGACCCGGACCACATTTCCAACTGGTCCCATGAAAACCACTCTGGTATTAGACCTGCTGACCGAAAAAAAAAACCTCTTAGGCTGCACCCATCTGTCTTATTAATGGAACATAATGATGAGGTGTCACCTCAAAGCAGATTCAACTCTGGATCCTTAAACCTCTTTCCACAGAAAAAACACCGAACCTTAACCGGTCAGTATCTACTCTAAAACCCCCTTTTGACATCTGCGTCGTTGGGAACAACAGCCAATCCCTGTGTCGAAGAACCGTCAGCGAGAAACAACGATTTGCACCTTTATACAGGGACAACCAGACAATGTCCTGAACCTGACGCACCTCTGTATGGCGTCGCGTACTACCTCCCCTTCCAGAGGGGAATGGCAAGATCTATTAGAAAAAAACAGTAAGGGGAAACAACCGTAACTCAGAATGTTCCCCTTTGGCTTCTATAAATAACTCACAGGTCCTAGTCTATTCCTGGACTAACTGAAAATTAGTAGATAAGTGGTCACCTGAGTGGGGACCAGCCAGATAGACTCAGCGACCAGTGGTGGAAGTAGTGGAAACAGAAACGATATCCACTTCTGCGAACCTAACAAGGCTGCAGAACACTTACCTTTATGCCTTCCACTGTCTGCACAGAAAAAGGAAAAAAAGAACGGTATCGAAACAGTTAAAACGACTGCATCCCACAAAAGAATGCGTCACCAACCATTGTGAAGGAGGCTAACTCACGAAGTTAGACTTACCTGTGGAATCCGCCGAGATCGACTGAACAGAGGCCACACCAAACAGCTGTATACCTCCCACCAGCATCTCCCGGAGACATGCTCCGCATTTTACGGTCACACCTCCTGCTGTCACGTGGCAGCCTGCTGTAATGTTATCATGTAGAATAAACATAGGCAAGCCTATCCACTCTGGGTAGGGTAAGTCTATTGGATGCCTACCCGAATACAACACTCCCTCAAGTGCATACAGTGCAAATAAGGACAAAGTATATAAATAAAATTTCACCTGGCTGCCTGTGTATGATCCTTTGCGACCGGGCTCTGCGTCGACCACGAGTTGACTGTCATAATTTTTCTCTCCGCGTTGTGAAGAGAATAATATTCGGACTCCCTGAGAGGATCGAAACCAACTCGTCACGGCCAATCTAGAGCTTAATCAACAGAGCGACCAGCACATGATAGGAATACCATTATTTCAGCTTTCATGTATATACAGCATGTAATACACAATAAAACACATATATCCTAACCATGCGTACATAACTTATATCTACATATACACACATATAGATATAACCTATACGCAAGTGAATTGTCCAGACCTATCAGGTCCCTAGTGACAGTAATGTGTTGCAAATGTGTATGACCATGTACTGAGATGCTTCCTATGTGGATCTACCAGGAACGTTATGGTCGACAGAAACTGAGTAAATGTCGACAGCAAGGAATAGTAAGTGGGTACAAATTCATAATAATCTTGAAACCCTGAGGGGTCTGAGGGAAGCATACATATACAATTTCAATAACACTCCCCTTACATATACCTACAAATGTATGTATATATATATATATTATAAGGGCACGGTCGTGCCCTTATATTAAGGCTGAATCGAACAAACGGAATTTTTCCCATAGGGAACTTCCGAGATGGGGGCATGGTGTTTGAGGGGCTACACCTCAACATTGATTAGATGTACTGAGCTGAAATTTGGCATGGACGCGTAGAATCGTCACCCGGTGCTGCATGCCAAATTTCAGGGTAAAATAATAAAAAATGAGGAATTGGGAGTAACCTAAAGTTTCAACTGTCAGTTTTTTTCTGCGACTTCCTGTATGGCTTTTTGACATGGTTTTCCCATAGAGTGAATGAGGAGATTTTTGGGAAGGCATAACTCAGGATAGAGGACGAATTAAGACTTGGGGTTTGTTTTATTAGATAGAGTATGCCCCAGTGTAGTGCTTTTTGGGGTTGTGGTTTTTCAGAAAGTTATAGTTTTTTTTTAATTAAGAGAAATATGCCCCATTATAGAGATAGGGCATTTCAATTTGTTGTGCCTGCGCAGTGGCCGCCAGCAGGGGGTGTACAGTGAGTAGCTGTAGTAGCCTATACACTGGCCGTTGGGCACGAGGAGACAGAGAGGGAAGGAGTCACGTGGAGCTGCAGGAGGACAGCCAGCGGTTCCCGGCGTGTGAGGCTGTCACTGAGGTCCATGAAGCGGGAGGAGATCGCTGGAGCTAGTGCACACCGCTGGGTGAGTATTGTCACTGTGTACCCTGCTTCTTTTCCCCGCGTGTCCGCCCTCCCTCCCGCATTGTGCGCGGCCGCCAGCCGGACCGCCCCTGGTGGCTGCCTGCGTCTCCTCTGCCTGTGGTGCCGTGGGCTGCCCGCTGCTGTCGCTCCAGACGGGGTGCTGCTGGCAGTAGGAGGCGTCTCCCGTAGTACTGTATGTCTCCTGCTGTCCCCCCTCCCCATCCCAGCTGTGTGTCCCCACCCGCTGCAGTGCCGCCCGCGCTGCAGTGCCCCCCCCCGCTGCTGTGTCCCCCCCCCCGCTGCTTTGTCGTCCCCCCGCTGCTGTGTCCCCCGCTGCTGTGCCCCCCCCTGCTGCTGTGTCCCCCCTGCTGCTGTGTCCCCCCCCCCCCGCTGCTGTGCCCCCCCGCTGCTGTGACCCCCCCCGCTGCTGTGTCCCCCCCCCGCTGCTGTGTCCCCCGCTGCTGTGCCCCCCCCGCTGCTGTGCCCCCCCCCGCTGCTGTGTCCCCCCCCGCTGCTGTGTCCGTCCGTCCCCGCTGCTGTGTCCCCCCCCGCTGCTGTGTGTCCCCCTGCTGTGTCCCCCCCGCTGCTGTCCCCCCCCCGCTGCTGTGTCCCCCTCCCCCTGCAGTGTGTCCCCCCTGCTGTGTGTCCCCGTCCCCTGCAGTGTGTCCCCCCCCCGCCCTCCCTGCTGTGTGTCGTCCCCCCCCCGCCCTCCCTGCTGTGTAGTCCGTCTAACCCTCCCCGCCCACCCTGCTGTGTGTCCGTCCAACCCCCTCCCCCCACCCTCACTGCTGTGTGTCCGTCCAACCCCCCCCGCCCTCCCTGCTGTGTGTCGTCCCCCCCCCGCCCTCCCTGCTGTGTCGTCCCCCCCCCACCCTCACTGCTGTGTGTCCGTCCAACCCCCCCCCGCCCTCCCTGCTGTGTGTCGTCCCCCCCCCGCCCTCCCTGCTGTGTCGTCCCCCCCCCGCCCTCTCTGCTGTGTGTCCGTCTAACCCTCCCCGCCCACCCTGCTGTGTGTCCGTCCAACCCCCTCCCCCCACCCTCACTGCTGTGTGTCCGTCCAACCCCCCCCGCCCTCCCTGCTGTGTGTCCGTCCACCCCCCCCCCGCCCTCCCTGCTGTGTGTCCGTCCAACCCCCCCCCCCGCCCTCCCTGCTGTGTGTCCGTCCAACCCCCCCCCCGCCGTGTGTCCGTCCAACCCCCCCCCCTCCCTGCTGTGTGTCCGTCCAAACCCCCCGCCCGCCCTCCCTGCTGTTTGTCCGTCCAACCCCCCGCCCTCCCTGCTGTGTGTCCATCCAACCCCCCCCCGCCATCCCTGCTGTGTGTCCGTCCAACCCCCCCCCGCCCTCCCTGCTGTGTGTCCGTCCAACCCCCCCCCCCCGCCCTCCCTGCTGTGTGTCCGTACAACCCCCCCCGCCCTCCCTGCTGTGTGTCCGTCCAACCCCAGCCCTCCCTGCTGTGTGTCCGTCCAACCCCCCCCCCCGCCCTCCCTGCTGTGTGTCCGTCCAACCCCCCCCGCCCTCCCTGCTGTGTGTCCGTCCAAACCCCCCCCGCCCTCCCTGCTGTGTGTCCATCCAACCCCCCCCGCCCTCCCTGCTGTGTGTCCGTCCAACCCCCCCCCCCGCCCTCCCTGCTGTGTGTCCGTCCAACCCCAGCCCTCCCTGCTGTGTGTCCGTCCAACCCCCCCCCCGCCCTCCCTGCTGTGTGTCCGTCCAACCCCCCCCCCGCCCTCCCTGCTGTGTGTCTGTCCAAACCCCCCCCCCCGCCCTCCCTGCTGTGTGTCCATCCAACCCCCCCCGCCCTCCCTGCTGTGTGTCCGTCCAACCCCCCCCCTGCCCTCCCTGCTGTGTGTCCGTCCAACCCCCCCCCCGCCCTCCCTGCTGTGTGTCCGTCCAACCCGCCCTCCCTGCTGTGTGTCCGTCCAACCCCCCCCCGCCCTCCCTGCTGTGTGTCCGTCCAACCCGCACTCCCTGCTGTGTGTCCGTCCAACCCCCCCCCCCGCCCTCCCTGCTGTGTGTCCGTCCAACCCCCCGCCCTCCCTGCTGTGTGTCCATCCAACCCCCCCCCCGCCCTCCCTGCTGTGTGTCCGTCCAACCCGCCCCCCGCCCTCCCTGCTGCGTGTCCGTCCAACCCCCCCCCGCCCTCCTTGCTGTGTGTCCGTCCAACCCCCCCCCGCCCTCCCTGCTGTGTGTCCATCCAACCCCCCCCCCCGCCCTCCCTGCTGTGTGTCCGTCCAACCCCCCCCCGCCCTCCCTGCTGTGTGTCCGTCCAACCCCCCCCCGCCCTTCCTGCTGTGTGTCCGTCCAACCCCGCCCCCCGCCCTCCCTGCTGTGTGTCCGTCCAACCCCCCCCCCGCCCTCCCTGCTGTGTGTCCGTCCAACCCCCCCCCGCCCTCCCTGCTGTGTGTCCGTCCAACCCTGCCCTCCCTGCTGAGTGTCCGTCCAACACCCCCCCCGCCCTCCCTGCTGTGTGTCCGTCCAACCCGCCCTCCCTGCTGTGTGTCCGTCCAACCCCCCCCCCCGCCCTCCCTGCTGTGTGTCCGTCCAACCCCCCGCCCTCCCTGCTATGTGTCCGTCCAACCCCCCCTCCCTGCTGTGTGTCCGTCCAACCCCCCCCCGCCCTCCCTGCTGTGTGTGCGTCCAACCCCCTGCCCTCCCTGCTGTGTGTCCGTCCAACCCCCCCCCCGCCGTGTGTCCGTCCAACCCCCCCCCCCACCCTGCTGTGTGTCCGTCCAAACCCCCCGCTCGCCCTCCCTGCTGTTTGTCCGTCCAACCCCCCGCCCTCCCTGCTGTGTGTCCATCCAACCCCCCCCCCCCGCCCTCCCTGCTGTGTGTCCGTCCAACCCCCCCCCCCCCGCCCTCCCTGCTGTGTGTCCGTCCAACCCCCCCCCACGCCCTCCCTGCTGTGTGTCCGTACAACCCCCCCCCGCCCTCCCTGCTGTATGTCCGTCCAACCCCCCCCCGCCCTCCCTGCTGTGTGTCCGTCCAACCCCCCCCCCGCCCTCCCTACTGTGTGTCCGTCCAAAAACCCCCCGCCCTCCCTGCTGTGTGTCCGTCCAACCCCCCCCGCCCTCCCTGCTGTGTGTCCGTCCAACCCCCCCCCCCCGCCCTCCCTGCTGTGTGTCCGTCCAACCCCCCCCCCCGCCCTCCCTGCTGTGTGTCCGTCCAACCCGCCCTCCCTGCTGTGTGTCCGTCCAACCCCCCCCCCCGCCCTCCCTGCTGTGTGTCCGTCCAACCCGCCCTCCCTGCTGTGTGTCCGTCCAACCCCCCCCGCCCTCCCTGCTGTGTGTCCGTCCAACCCCCCCGCCCTCCCTGCTGTGTGTCCATCCAACCCCCCCCCCCGCCCTCCCTGCTGTGTGTCCGTCCAACCCGCCCCCCGCCCTCCCTGCTGCATGTCCGTTAAACCCCCCCCGCCCTCCCTGCTGTGTGTCCGTCCAACCCCCCCCGCCCTCCCTGCTGTGTGTCCATCCAACCCCCCCCCGCCCTCCCTGCTGTGTGTCCGTCCAACCCCCCCCGCCCTCCCTGCTGTGTGTCCGTCCAACCCCCCCCCCCCGCCCTCCCTGCTGTGTGTCCGTCCAACCCCGCCCCCCGCCCTCCCTGCTGTGTGTCCGTCCAACCCCCCCCCCCGCCCTCCCTGCTGTGTGTCCATCCAACCCCCCCCCCACCCCCCCTCCTGCTGTGTGTCCGTCCAACCCCCCGCCCTCCCTGCTGTGTGTCCGTCCAACACCCCCCCCGCCCTCCCTGCTGTGTGTCCGTCCAACCCGCCCTCCCTGCTGTGTGTCCGTCCAACCCCCCTCCCGCCCTCCCTGCTGTGTGTCCGTCCAACCCCCCGCCCTCCCTGCTATGTGTCCGACCAACCCTCCCCCCGCCCACCCTGCTGTGTGTCTGTCCAACCCCCCCCCGCCCTCCCTGCTGTGTGTCCGTCCAACCCCCCCCGCCCTGCTGTGTGTCCGTCCAACCCCCCCCCTGCCCTGCTGTGTCCGTCCAACCCCCCCCCCCGCCCTCCCTGCTGTGTGTCCGTCCAACCCCCCGCCCTCCCTGCTGTGTGTCCGTCCAACCCCCCCGCCCTACCTGCTGTGTGTCCGTCCAACCCTCCCCGCCCTCCCTGCTGTGTGTCCGTCCAACCCCCCCCCGCCCTCCCTGCTGTGTGTCCGTCCAACCCCCCCCCCGCCCTCCCTGCTGTGTGTCCGTCCAACCACCCCGCCCTCCCTGCTGTGTGTCCGTCCAACCCCCCCCCGCCCTCCCTGCTGTGTGTCCGTCCACCCCCCCCCCGCGCGCCCTCCCTGCTGTGTGTCCGTCCAACCCCCCCCCCGCCCTCCCTGCTGTGTGTCCGTCCAACCCCCCCCGCCCTCCCTGCTGTGTGTCCGTCCAAACCCCCCCCCGTCCTCCCTGCTGTGTGTCCGTCCAAACCCCCCCCGCCCTCCCAGCTGTGTGTCCGTCCAACACCCCCCCCGCCCTCCCTGCTGTGTGTCCGTCCAACCCCCCCCCGCCCTCCCTGCTGTGTGTCCGTCCAACCCGCCCTCCCTGCTGTGTGTCCGTCCAACCCCCCCCGCCCTCCCTGCTGTGTGTCCGTCCAACCCGCCCTCCCTGCTGTGTGTCCGTCCAACCCCCCCCGCCCTCCCTGCTGTGTGTCCGTCCAACCCCCCGCCCTCCCTGCCATGTGTCCGTCCAACCCCCCCGCCCACCCTGCTGTGTGTCCGTATAACCCCCCCCGCCCTCCCTGCTGTGTGTCCGTCCAACCCCCCCCCCCCGCCCTGCTGTATGTCCGTCCAACCCCCCCGCCCTGCTGTGTGTCCGTCCAACCCCCCCCCCGCCCTCCCTGCTGTGTGTCCGTCCAACCCCCCCCCGCCCTCCCTGCTGTGTGTCCGTCCAACCCCCCCCCCCCCGCCCTCCCTGCTGTGTGTCCGTCCAACCCCCCCCCCCCCGCCCTCCCTGCTGTGTGTCCGTGCAACCCGCCCTCCCTGCTGTGTGTCCGTCCAACCCCCCTCCGCCCTCCCTGCTGTGTGCCCGTCCAACCCCCCACCCTCCCTGCTATGTGTCCGTCCAACCCCCCCCCGCCCACCCTGCTGTGTGTCCGTCCAACCCCCCCCCCCCCCCCCCGCCCTCCCTGCTGTGTGTGTTAGGCGCCGGGGTCCGCTCGTCGGTGCGGCCCGGCGCCTAGCAACCAGGGACGCCGGGCGCGTACAGCCGCCGGCTCCCTGGCAACGCCGGGCGCACGGAGCCGCTCAGACCTTAGCAACGGGGACGCCACGTTCGGGCCGCGTTCCCCGTTGCTGGGTCTTTTCTAATTGTGTAATGGTGTGCTGGCCGTGCAGTATGCAAAGCTGCACGGCATTATTTGTAATGACCCAGTCTGGCTCCTGATTGGGGAGCTCACAGTTATAAGCTCCCTTTGGACTTCTCACAGACGCCGGTGATAGCTTCCTGCTTGCTTGTCAGTTACTGAGAGTTTCCAGTCCTGCTCTACCCGGTTGTTCCTGTCCTCAGTGATCCTGTACTCGGAATTTGTCATCCTTTCCTGGAGTCCGACCGAGCACCTTTAACATCCTGTGGTGTTCGTGAGTCGCGGCGTAGCCGTGTGTTGCGGCTTGTCCGCTTGCTATTTATTATTTTTTGTGTATTTAGTTTCTGGAGCTTTTGCGGAGGATTCCGCCCCCACTTATCCACTCTGGTATCCAGCGGTGCTGGATAGGAGTAACGGATCAGTGGATCTTTGGTTGTCCTTTTCCCTGGCGGTTTGTCCGCACATACTTTTGTTAAAGTTAGATAGCTTGTAACCCCTGGCCTGGTTGCTTAGTCAGAGGGCCCCTTGTTATCACCCTGTCTCGGATTTCCCTTTGTCTCCCATTAAGACCTGAGGGGGCATCGGGGTTGGGCAGACATAATCCGCCCTTCGAACGCGGCTGCCATGGGCTCAAGCAACCATAGTCTTTCAGGGGATTTCTGATAACACGGGCGAGACAACGGAGTTAGGGCGCCAGGGGTTACTAGGCTTTCCTGCTCCGGTTCCAGCATATCTTTCCTGTACTCAGACCTCTGCCATAAAGATCTCCCCTGGTCTGGAGTACGGGAATCATAACATTATCACCGGCCAGACTAAAATTTAAAATTACTGGAGTAATTTTTTCCATTATTCTGTTGGGAGATTAGTCAGCCTCATGAATCCCTCCGGTGTTGGGCCAAATCCTGGCCAGTTTTTAGTTAGTCAGATTCAAGAGCTAACTCAGATGGTTCAGGATTTGTCCCTTCGGGTGAAGTCACTGGAAGATCTGTTACGGACTTCCCCGAGGGTCATTCCTGAACCAAAAATGCATCTGCCTGACCGTTTTTCTGGGGATAGAAAGCAGTTTTTTAATTTTAAAGTGTCTTGTAAACTGTATTTTCGTTTAAAACCAGTCTCCTCAGGTACGGAATCTCAGCGGGTAGGAATTATTATTTCTTTGCTACAGGGGGATCCTCAGACCTGGGCTTTTGGCTTAAAGACAGACGATCCGGCCTTATTGTCTGTAGACGCCTTTCTGGGATCTTTAGGGCTATTGTATGACGACCCTGATAGAGAGGCATCCGCTGAGAGTCAGTTGCGTGCTCTCAGACAGGGTAGGAATCCCGCAGAGATGTATTGTACGGAGTTTCGCCGTTGGTCGAACGACTGTGGATGGAATGACCCAGCCCTGCGCAGTCAGTTTCGCCTCGGCTTATCTGAGTCTATTAAAGACAGTCTCCTTCAGTATCCCGCTCCTGAGACTCTCGATAAACTCATGGAGCTTTCTATGAAGATTGATCGTCGTCTCAGAGAGGGTTGAAAAAGGAGCATCTGTCGGGTCTTCTCCTTGTGTTTTTTCCATTCCTGTGGACATAGAAGAGCCCATGCAGATAGGCCTCTCCAAATTGTCCGGACCTGAAACTGTGGCCATGAATGAGTACGTTAAAGAAAGCCTGGGGAAAGGATTTATCAGGCCATCTAAATCCCCGTTAAGTGCAGGCTTCTTCTTCGTGGAGAAGAAGGATGGATCACTCAGACCTTGCATTGACTTTAGAGCCTTGAATAAAATCTCAGTAAAGAATACTTACCCTCTGCCGCTGATTTCTGTCCTCTTTGATCAGCTACGCTCGGCTGTGATTTTTTCCAAGATTGACTTGAGAGGAGCATATAACCTAATCAGAATCAAGTCAGGGGATGAGTGGAAAACGGCGTTCAGTACTCAGTCAGGCCACTATGAGTATCTGGTTATGCCATTCGGCCTGTCCAACGCTCCGGCAGTTTTCCAGGATCTCATTAATGATGTGCTCCGTGAGTTTCTTGGAAAATTCGTTGTAGTCTACTTAGACGATATTTTGATTTATTCTGACTCTGTAGAACAACATGTTACCCAGGTGCGTCAGGTTCTAAAAAAATTACGTGAAAATCACCTATATGCCAAGCTGGAGAAGTGTGAATTTCATGTCACGGAGGTATCCTTTTTAGGATACATTATTTCCCCTCGGGGATTCCGTATGGAACCAAAGAAGCTCCAAGCCATCCTTAGTTGGGCGCAACCCACCAACTTAAAAGCAATTCAGCGCTTTTTAGGGTTTGCGAACTACTATAGAAGATTTATTCACTCTTTCTCTGACCTAGTTGCTCCCATTGTGGCACTGACTAAGAAGGGAGCGGATCCTACCAATTGGTCACGTGAAGCCGAGCTATCTTTTCAGGCTGTTATGCACACCAGTGCCTGCAGGAAAGTACTGGTGTCAGAACTGTTATGCACTCCAGTGTCTGCAGGAATGTACTGGTGTTTGAACTGTTATGCAAAACAAATGGACTCACAGACAAACTGGGGAATATGACATAACGTACACAGAAGGTGATAGGGTAACAAAATACACACAAAGTGAACAGAGAAGCCCAGAGGCTAAGGAACTGGGTATCTCCCTTGTATTAGAACTGCTCAGATAGAAAAAGCAAGATGTTGTGTTTTAATACGTAGAGAACCCGAAATGCTGTTGCTAAGGGCAACAGCAAAACCCTAAAGGGTTACCAACGGGTGTGGCAGTAAACTCCTTGGTCAGAGATGGAATGATAGACACAAGGAGAGTCTCCACAATCCTATTTCTCACTTGCAGTGCACAGGTTTTAGCTTACTGCCACTAAACTGACCCCTGACACCTAGCACAGTGAGACAGGATTAGACAGGCAAGTCTTAGAATACAGCCGCAAACTTGCTAAGTTCACAGAGTAGTAACAGAACTCCAGCAAGCTAAATGACTGACTCCAGTCTTACTGCTAGGTCTGGATTGGCAGAGTGTAATACCAAATCCCCAGGCCTATTTGCAGTAAGCAACAAACAAATACAAAGCTACACAGTACTGGCTAACTTTCATGAACTGACTAACCAACAAAGATTCAGCAGCATCTGCTTACTCTGAAAAGAGGCCTTATAAAGCAGGTGCTGTCCACGCCCCACTCAGACCTCACAGACTGTGAGCACAAAAACCAGCACCGGATCCCCTGCCGTGCACAGAGCCTATAAGCACTGCACAGCAAAAGACCCGAACCGGAGTATCAGCTGCGCTCAGGTTACTCCACTAGCACTTGTCTCCCGGTTGCCATGACGACGTGGCAGCACAGGGCAGGAGACCCTAACACAGGCCTTAAAACAAGCCTTTGTCTCAGCCCCTGTCCTCAGACACCCCAACCCAGAATTGCCTTTCATTGTTGAGGTTGATGCCTCAGAGGTTGGAGTAGGGGCTATCCTATCTCAGAAGGATCCGGATTCCCTTGAATTACACCCTTGTGCCTTTATGTCCAGGAAATTCTCTTCTGCTGAATCCAACTACGATGTTGGTAACCGGGAATTGCTGGCTATTAAATGGGCTTTCGAGGAGTGGAGGCATTGGCTTGAGGGAGCGACTCATATCATTTCAGTTTTGACTGATCACAAAAATCTTCAATACATTGAATCAGCTAAACGACTGAATGCCCGGCAGGCTCGTTGGGCTTTATTTTTTACTCGTTTCAAATTCATTATCACCTTCAGGCCAGGTTCCAAGAATACCAAGGCAGATGCCCTGTCTCGCAGTTTTCTTCCAGTTCAAGACAACAGTCCTGTTACTCCCATACTTCCGTCTTCAGTCATTCGGGCAGGCCTCACACAGGATTTATGTACCCAGTTAAAGCTGCTTCAACATCAAGCTCCTGGAAATACTCCTGCTGGTCGTCTTTTTGTCCCTGAATTTTTGAGAGCAACTGTTTTGACGGAGTTTCATGATAGCAAAGTTTCCGGACATCCGGGAATCGCTAAGACTTTGGAATTAGTCTCCCGCTCAGTATGGTGGCCTGGTCTTTCCAAAGACATTAAGGAGTTTGTTTTTTCATGTCAGGTCTGTGCACAGCATAAAGTTCCCCGTTCTTTGCCTATTGGTCAGCTTATGCCCTTGAATGTTCCTCTTAGGCCATGGTCTCATATCTCCATGGATTTTGTGGTGGACCTCCCTCTGTCAGCCGGATGCCGAGTCATATGGGTGGTAGTGGACCGTTTCAGCAAAATGGCCCATTTCATTGCTCTTCCCCGATTGCCATCTGCCCAGGGATTGGCAGTCTTGTTCCTCCGCCATGTTTTCAGACTCCATGGGTTACCCACTGATATTGTTTCTGATCGGGGTCCACAATTCATTGCACAGTTTTGGAAATCTTTTTGTGTCTCATTGAAGATTAAATTATCTTTAACATCAGGCTACCATCCCCAATCCAACGGACAGACTGAGCGAGTTAATCAATCACTGAAACAATATTTGCGTTTGTACTCGGCCAAACTCCAAAATGACTGGTCTGAGTTTCTTCCATTGGCGGAGTTCGCTTACAATAATGCCTGTCATTCCTCCACCAATGTGTCTCCATTTTTTGCAGTTTTTGGTTTTCACCCCAGAGCTAATTCCTTTTTTCAACATTCCTCTGTCTCCTCAATGACCTTGACCTCTCATCTTAGGCTCATTTGGAGAAAAGTGCACCTGGCTCTTAGAAAAGCGGCATTTCAGGAAAAGAGATTTTCTGACAGGCTCCTGCGGCCGTGCACTTTTAAAGTAGGAGATAGGGTATGGTTGTCGACTCGCAACATTAAACTTCGACAAACCTCAGCCAGATTGGGTCCTAAATTTATTGGACCATTTCACATTATCAAAAAAGTCAATCCAGTTGCCTTCCGGTTACGTTTACCAAAAACTTTACGGATCGGAAATACTTTTCATTGCTCATTGCTGAAACCATATGTTTCGTCCAGTAGATTTCCTCGTAAGATATCTCAGGGGAGATCACCAATAGATGTACAGGGTCAGCAGGAGTTCTTGGTGGAGAAGGTTCTCGATTCCAAGTTGTCCCGGGGTCGGCTTTATTTTTTGGTGCATTGGAAAGGTTATGGTCCAGAAGAAAGGTCTTGGGTCCTGGATAAGGATCTCCATGCCCCGAGGCTCAAGAGGGCATTTTTTCGAGAATTTCCTCGGAAACCTGGCTTTAGGGGTTCCTTGACCCCTCCTCAAGGGGGGGGGTACTGTTAGGCGCCGGGGTCCGCTCGTCGGTGCGGCCTGGCGCCTAGCAACCAGGGACGCCGGGCGCGTACAGCCGCCGGCTCCCTGGCAACGCTGGACGCCGGGCGCACGGAGCCGCTCAGACCTTAGCAACGGGGACGCCACGTTCGGGCCGCGTTCCCCGTTGCTGGGTCTTTTCTAATTGTGTAATGGTGTGCTGGCCGTGCAGCATGCAAAGCTGCACGGCATTATTTGTAATGACCCAGTCTGGCTCCTGATTGGGGAGCTCACAGTTATAAGCTCCCTTTGGACTTCTCACAGACGCCGGTGATAGCTTCCTGCTTGCTTGTCAGTTACTGAGAGTTTCCAGTCCTGCTCTACCCGGTTGTTCCTGTCCTCAGTGATCCTGTACTCGGAATTTGTCATCCTTTCCTGGAGTCCGACCGAGCACCTTTAACATCCTGTGGTGTTCGTGAGTCGCGGCGTAGCCGTGTGTTGCGGCTTGTCCGCTTGCTATTTATTATTTTTTGTGTATTTAGTTTCTGGAGCTTTTGCGGAGGATTCCGCCCCCACTTATCCACTCTGGTATCCAGCGGTGCTGGATAGGAGTAACGGATCAGTGGATCTTTGGTTGTCCTTTTCCCTGGCGGTTTGTCCGCACATACTTTTGTTAAAGTTAGATAGCTTGTAACCCCTGGCCTGGTTGCTTAGTCAGAGGGCCCCTTGTTATCACCCTGTCTCGGATTTCCCTTTGTCTCCCATTAAGACCTGAGGGGGCATCGGGGTTGGGCAGACATAATCCGCCCTTCGAACGCGGCTGCCATGGGCTCAAGCAACCATAGTCTTTCAGGGGATTTCTGATAACACGGGCGAGACAACGGAGTTAGGGCGCCAGGGGTTACTAGGCTTTCCTGCTCCCGTTCCAGCATATCTTTCCTGTACTCAGACCTCTGCCATAAAGATCTCCCCTGGTCTGGAGTACGGGAATCATAACAGTGTGTCCGTCCAACCCCCCCCCGCCCTCCCTGCTGTGTGTCCGTCCAACCCCCCCCGCCCTCCCTGCTGTGTGTCCGGCCAACCCCCCCGCCCTCCCTGCTGTGTGTCCGGCCAACCCCCCCCGCCCTCCCTGCTGTGTGTCCGTCCAACCCCCCCCGCCCTCACTGCTGTGTGTCCGGCCACCCACCCCCCCCCTCCCTGCCGTGTGTCCGGCCACCCTCCCCTCCCTGCGGTGTGTCCAGCCACCCTCCCCTCCCTGCGGTGTGTCCGGCCACCCTCCCCTCCCTGCTGTGTGTCCAGCCCCCCCCCCCCCCTGCTGTGTGTCCGGCCACCCTCCCCTCCCCTGCTGTGTGTCCGGCCACCCTCCCCTCCCCTGCTGTGTGTCCGGCCTACCCCCCTCCTCCCTGCTGTGTGTCCGGCCACCCCTCCCTGCTGTGTGTCTGGTCACCCTCCCCTCCCCTGCTGTGTATTCGCCCACCCCCACTCCTCCCGATGTGTCCGGCCACCCCCTCCCCTCCCTACTGTGTGTCCGGCCACCCCCACCCCCCCTCCCATGCAGCACCTGACACACACACGCAGCACCTGACACACACACACACAGACACGCAGCGCCTGACACACACACACAGACACGCAGCGCCTGACACACACACAGACACGCAGCGCCTGACACACACAGACACGCAGCGCCTGACACACACAGACACGCAGCGCCTGACACACACAGACACGCAGCGCCTGACACACACAGACACGCAGCGCCTGACACACACAGACACGCAGCGCCTGACACACACAGACACTCAGCATATATAGGAAGGAAAATTACTAAAAGAAAACAGTTGCGCACAGACACTTATAATGCAGCCCAGATAACTCAAATGGCTCACCAAAAAAACATGAAAATACAATGCAGGAAAAAGAGAGAAACCCAGTGGCGCAAAAGTGAAGAGAATAATTTAAAAGCACATCTTCCCTGTAAAAATGTCCTCAGTATTTTCTTCAACTTAGATAGTTTTCTTTTTGAAGATCCACTCTGAAGTTAATTTTACCTCGGACAAAAGGATAATTTCCTTAGTGCAGCACTGTGATTATAAGTAGGTAACACTCCTATAAATCATATAGTGTTTACACTCACATTCAATTAGATATATAAATGCCCATAATCCTCCACATCTGGAGTAAACTTCTTTTAGTCCTTCATCCAGTATGGAACTCAAAGATAAAGGAAAGGGGTTTAGTGCAACACCGTTTGTTAAAAACAGAGATATTTATTCAAGGTCGCACTTACAGGATATAAGATTCATATAAGCATATAGCAAAAATCCCCGAGGGAAGATTGAGTTCTCACGGTAGGTGGAAGAAACTTCTTTTTATCCTTCATCCAGTTGTAACTCAAAGGTAAAGGAGAGGGGTTTAGTGCAACACCGTTTGTTAAAAACAGAGAGAATTTATTCAAGGTCGCACTTACAGGATATATAATTCATATAAGCATATAACAAAACCCCAAGGGAAGGTAGAGTTCTCACGGTAGATAGAGTCCGAGCCAGCCGGTCCAGGATCGTCGTAGAGAACAAGTTGTTTCACCCTCACAATGGGTAGAAGAAATGTACCTTTCTGGACATTTCTTCTACCCATTGTGAGGGTAGAAGACTCGCAGTACCTGACACACACACGCAGACTCGTAGCACCTGACACACACACGCAGACTCGCAGCACCTGACACACACACGCAGACTCGCAGCACCTGACACACACACACACGCAGCACCTGACACACACACACACACGCAGCACCTGACACACACACACACGCAGCACCTGACACAAACACGCAGACACGCAGCACCTGACACACACACGCAGACTCGCAGCACCTGACACACACACACGCAGACTCGCAGCACCTGACACACACACACGCAGACTCGCAGCACCTGACACACACACACACGCAGCACCTGACACACACACACACACGCAGCACCTGACACACACGCAGCACCTGACACACACACGCAGCACCTGACACACACACACGCAGCACCTGACACAAACACACGCAGTACCTGACACACACACGCAGCACCTGAAACACACACACACGCAGCACCTGACACACACAGACACGCAGCACCTGACACAGACACGCAGCACCTGACACAGACACGCAGCACCTGACACACACACACACACGTAGCACCTGACACACACACGCAGCACCTGACACACACACACACACACACACACACACGCAGCACCTGACACACACACACACACGCAGCACCTGACACACAGAGCACAGAGATGCAGCGCCTGACACACACACACGCAGACATGCAGCACTTGACACACACATGCAGCACCTGACAGACACACACACACAGACATGCAGCACCTGACACACACACACAGGCAGCACCTGACACACACATATACATGTGGCATTTAACGCACACACGCACAGCACCTGACACACAATCATATACACTCAGAGCACCTAACACACACATACACTCGCAGCACCTCACACACACTCATATACACACTCAGCACCTGCCACTCACACATATATACACATGCAGCACCTGCCACTCCCACATACATGAACAGCACCTAACAGACACATATATACATGCAGCACCTGACACACACATACACATGCAGCACCTGACAGTCACACACATACAGATGCGACACCTGACACAAACACATACACGCTCAACACCTGACACCCACGTGGCAGCTGACGCATACAAATGCAGCACCTGTGATACACATATATACACGTGCAGCACCTGAGACACACACATACACGTACAGCACCTGACACACACATGTATGTACACGCGCGGCTCCAAGCACACACATACGTACGTACATACGCGGCACTTGACACACACACACACACACACACACACGTACACGCGCGGCACCTGACACACACACGTACGTACGTACGTATGTATGTACACGTGTGGCACCTGACACACACACACACGTATGCACACGCGTGGCTCCTGACACACACACATGTACGTACACGCGCGGCTCCTGACACACGCTTGTACACGCGCGGCTCCTGGCACACACACACACACGTACACACGTACACGCGCGGCACCCGACACATGCACAGCACCTGACGTACACACATGTAGGTACGCGCCACCTGACACAAACACACGTACACGCACGACACCTGACACACACGTACGTACACGCACGGCACCTGACACACATGTATGTGCACTCACGGCACTGACACGTAAGTACGCGCACGGCACCTGACACACACGTACATACTAGTGATGAGTGGGTTCGGTTCGTCGGAATCCGAACCCCCCGAACTTCACTAATTTTACACGGGTCCGAGGCAAGTTCAAACCTTCCCGCCTTGCTCGGCTAACCCGAGCGCGCCCGAACGTCATCATCCAGCTGTCGGATTCACATGCGACACCTGACACAAACACATACACGCTCAACACCTGACACCCACGTGGCAGCTGACGCATACAAATGCAGCACCTGAGATACACACATACACGTACAGCACCTGACACACACACACACACACACACACATGTATGTACACGCGTGGCATTTGACACACGTACACGTGCGGCACCTGACACACACACACACTCACACACACACGTATGCACACGCGTGGCTCCTGACACACACACAAGCGTGGCTCCTGACACACACACACATGTACGTACGCGCACGGCACCTGACACACACGTACATACTAGTGATGAGTGGGTTCGGTTTGTCGGAATCCGAACCCCCCCCGAACTTCACCCATTTTACACGGGTCCGAGGCAGGTTCGAACCTTCCCGCCTTGCTCGGCTAACCCGAACGTCATCATCCCGCTGTCTGGATTCTCACGAGATTCGGATGTCTGCATTCGTGGAAAGGGGTCCTATGTGTAAACATGGGACCCCTTTCAGTCCGTCTGGTACGGGTGTTCGGTTTGTTGTTTTGCCAAGTACGTGGATTTAATCTGGAACCTGGATCAGGTGAGTATAATTATCTTTTATTTTCAGGTACCCGTGGATTCTACTTGGAGAAGAGGACCGACTGCTTCGTGTCAACATAGGTAAGTATGTGTGTGTCGGCAGGTGTGAAATAAAGTTATACTTTCACAGTGTCTGTGTCCTGTTTTTATTTGGGTATTTTTTTCCCAGTAGAACTACAGGTACCAGCGGGCCCGTTTTTCTCCCGCATGCTGGTACTTGTGGTTCTCCAAGTACCAGCTTGCGGGGGAGGCTTGCTGGGACTTCTAGTACTACTGGAAAAAACAATATTCTTACAATTTTCTCAAGTCTATCAGCCTCCCATCCGCAGCCCTTGGATGGGGGGGACAGCCTCGGGCTTCACCCCTGGCCCATGGGTGGCTGGGGGGGGGGACCCCTTGATTGAAGGGGTCCCCACTCCCCCAGGGTACCCCAGCCAGGGGTGACTAGTTGGATATTTAATGCCACGGCCGCAGGGCACTGTATAAAAGTGACCCACGGCTGTGGCATTATCTGTCCAGCTAGTGGAGCCCGATGCTGGTGTAAAAAATATGGGGGACCCCTACTCTTTTTGTCCCCCGTATTTTTTGCACCAGCACCAGGTGCAGAGCCCGGTGCTGGTTTTAAAAATACGGGGGATCCCCTGTCCGTTTTCCCCCCTGGATTTTTAGAACCAGGACCGGCTCGAAGAGCCCGAGGCTGGTTATGCTTTGGACGGGGGACCCCACGCAATTTTTTTTCCGGGTTTTTCACATTCCATTTAAAAAATTAAAAAATAATCTTTTAAAAAATATATAAATAATACTTGTGCCTCCAAAAAAGACAAACCAAGTCCCTAATCCCTTCTAATATAAATAGATATGCTATTACCCAAAAAAAAAACAGCAAAAAAAACATGTTTTTAATTTTTTTTATTAGATTCCGCCAGCAAAGTGTGGCGGATTGAAAATTACGAATTTACTGTTTAAAAGCACTGTTGTCGAATTTACAAACTTCAATTGAATATACTTTTGTCGAATTGCCGCATTTGTACCATTGCAGAAAAGTCGAATTTGTCAAATGTCGAATTTAAAAAAAGTAGAATTTTGAAAGCCTGTAAGAATAGGCCCCGCCCCCTTCGTCACATCAGCCGTCCCCTTCTACCCCTGTACCTTGCTCTCTCCCGTCTGTAGGACTAGGCCCCGCCCCCTTCTTACCCTCCAGTGACTGCTCTCTCCTTACAAGTGGACCAGGCCTGCCCCCTACACGCTGCTGGTGTCTTCATTGTTACTTGGTCTGGAGCTCCGTTGGGGAGAGAACTCACGTGAGCTCATTAAGAATGAGGAACTGGGATGTTTTAATTTTATTGTGAGTAGTGTAGTGTAGTGTGGTGATGTAGTATGTTGTATGGGGGGTATAGTGTAATTATGAAGTGCAGCATATGGGAGGGCTATAGCATAGTGATGTAGTGTGGCATATGGGGGGTGGTAGCGCATAGGCGTGCGTACAGGGGGTGCCTGGTGCGCCCAGGCACTCCCTAATGTCCAGCACCGCTGCACGTCACGCTTGCTGTAGCACAGTGATCGCTGAGTGTGTGATCGGTGGAACCTAGCCTGCAGCTCATTTCCGTACCTCCCACCACACCTGCGCCCGCCCCCCCTCTGCCTGCTGCTAATACTATGCTGAGTGGCGTCACCTTGCAATGTGACGTGGTGATGTCCGTCCATGCTCTCCTCCCACCCACCTGTGCTTTCCTCCCGCTGCGGTCTCTCAGTCCTAGTGTGCCGCGGCCGCCACACCACTGGCAGTGTTCTTCTAGGGGGGACTGGGAGCCGCCGGCAGACACATTTTGCTGAGACTTACTTGTCAGTGCGGGTTCCGGACGGCAGGTGGGAGGGCAGACGGGGAGCAGGTGTCACAAGGAGTGTGTGGGTAACTAATTCACAATACTTCCGCTCAACCTGGCACTGCTGATCCTTCAGCTCCCATGTCTCTTCACCAGGTGGCGGGCGGCCCGGAAATTAAGTGATGTGTTGTGCAGCAGTCAGTGTGAAGTGACTGTAAGTAACACTGGTGGTGCTGATGATGCTGCTGCAGAATCGGGAAGCAATTAATTCATAAATATAATGTACTCTATCAGTGTATTATGCATGCATAAACATGTACATACGTGTATTTGTGTATACATGTATATGCATGTATATACATGAGTATGTGTGCATATATATATATATATATATATATATATATATAAAATAAGACTTGGGGTTTGTTTTATTAGATAGAGCATGTCCTAGTGACGTGCCTTTTGGGGTTGTGGTTTTTCAGAAAGTTACAGGTTTTTTTTAATAAAGAGAAATATGCCCCATTATAGAGATAGGGCATTTCAATTTGTTGCGCCTGCGCAGTGGCCGCCAGCAGGGGGTGTACTACAGGGCCTTCACTTGAGAGCCGCAATATGGCCGCCTTCTCCCCGGTTATTCTGTAAATAGGAAAATAACCTCACAGGTTCACATAGGGCAGAGTTGCCACTACTAGTGCATGGCTGTAACGTACAGTACTAAGGAAAAGCCATATACTAAAGCGGCACGGTGACCTCACCCCTCTCAGAGACACCAGGGCGCAGCACACTGTACGGGGTACACTTGGTACACACACCTGTTAGCTCAGGGCAGCACTATAGGACCCTCCTGTAATGCTGTGCTGGCGGCGTGTAGTGATCAGGGCACTGGGAGACTGGCTGGCTGGTCTCCGTCTCTGCTGCCTATAGAACTTCCACCTCTGTTATATATCAGGGCTCCTCTCCTGTGTGTTCTCTTCCTCTCCTACCTCACACATGAACTGGTCGCCCAGAGAACGAGAGGGCAGCGGCTGACAGAGAGGGTGCAGCAATCTGTGTGGGCAGAGCCCCTCACAGCAAGGTGTCCTTATGCTGTGCCCCGTGTAATCACTGTGATCAATACAGACTCTCACCCTGGTATGCTCTCTATTTATTTATTTCTCTGATGTCCTAGTGGATGCTGGGAACTCCGTAAGGACCATGGGGAATAGCGGCTCCGCAGGAGACTGGGCACAAAAGTAAAGCTTTAGGACTACCTGGTGTGCACTGGCTCCTCCCCCTATGACCCTCCTCCAAGCCTCAGATTTTTGTGCCCGAACGAGAAGGGTGCACACTAGGGGCTCTCCTGAGCTGCTTAGTGAAAAGTTTAGTTTTAGGTTTGTTATTTTCAGTGAGACCTGCTGGCAACAGGCTCACTGCATCGAGGGACTAAGGGGAGAAGAAGCGAACTCACCTGCGTGCAGAGTGGATTGGGCTTCTTAGGCTACTGGACACCCTTAGCTCCAGAGGGATCGAACACAGGCCCAGCCATGGAGTCCGGTCCCAGAGCCGCGCCGCCGGCCCCCTTACAGAGCCAGAAGCAAGAAGAGGTCCGGAAAATCGGCGGCAGAAGACATCCTGTCTTCACCAAGGTAGCGCACAGCACTGCAGCTGTGCGCCATTGCTCCTCAGCACACTTCACACTTCGGTCACTGAGGGTGCAGGGCGCTAGGGGGGGGGGGCGCCCTGAGCAGCAATAAAAACACCTTGGCTGGCGAAAATACATCACATATAGCCCCCAGGGCTATATGGATGTATTTTAACCCCTGCCAGAAACCATAAAAAAGCAGGAGAAAAGTCAGCGAAAAAGGGGCGGAGCCTATCTCCTCAGCACACTGGCGCCATTTTCCCTCACAGCTCCGTTGGAGGGAAGCTCCCTGGCTCTCCCCTGCAGTCACTACACTACAGAAAGGGTTAAAAAAGAGATGGGGGCACTAATTAGGCGCAGTATTAACAATACAGCAGCTATAAGGGGAAAAACACTTATATAAGGTTATCCCTGTATATATATAGTGCTCTGGTGTGTGCTGGCAAACTCTCCCTCTGTCTCCCCAAAGGGCTAGTGGGGTCCTGTCCTCTATCAGAGCATTCCCTGTGTGTGTGCTGTGTGTCGGTACGTTTGTGTCGACATGTATGAGGCGGAAAATTATGTGGAGGCGGAGCAATTGCCTGTAATAGTGATGTCTCCCCCTGGGGGGTCGACACCTGAGTGGATGAACTGTTGGAAGGAATTACGTGACAGTGTCAGCTCTTTACAAAAGACAGTTGATGACATGAGACAGCCGGCTACTCAGCTTGTGCCTGTCCAGACGTCTCATAGGCCGTCAGGGGCTCTAAAGCGCCCGTTACCTCAGATGGCAGATACAGACGTCGACACGGATACTGACTCCAGTGTCGACGGTGAAGAGACAAACGTGACTTCCAGTAGGGCCACACGTTACATGATTGAGGCAATGAAAAATGTTTTACACATTTCTGATAATACAAGTACCACTAAAAAGGGTATTATGTTCGGTGAGAAAAAACTACCTGTAGTTTTTCCTGAATCTGAGGAATTAAATGAAGTGTGTGATGAAGCGTGGGTTTCCCCCGATAAAAAACTGATAATTTCTAAAAAATTATTGGCATTATATCCTTTCCCGCCAGAGGTTTGGGTGCGTTGGGAAACACCCCCAAGGGTGGATAAAGCGCTCACACGCTTGTCAAAACAGGTGGCACTACCCTCTCCTGAGATGGCCGCCCTTAAGGATCCTGCTGATAGAAAGCAGGAGGGTATCCTAAAATGTATTTACACACATACTGGTGTTATACTGCGACCAGCAATCGCCTCAGCCTGGATGTGCAGTACTGGGTTGGCGTGGTCGGATTCCCTGACTGAAAATATTGATACCCTAGATAGGGACAGTATATTACTGACTATAGAGCATTTAAAAGATGCATTTCTATATATGCGTGATGCGCAGCGGGATATTTGCCGACTGGCATCAAGAGTAAGTGCGCTGTCCATTTCTGCCAGAAGAGGGTTATGGACACGACAGTGGTCAGGTGATGCGGATTCCAAACGGCATATGGAAGTATTGCCTTATAAAGGGGAGGAGTTATTTGGGGTCGGTCTTTCAGACCTGGTGGCCACGGCAACAGCTGGGAAATCCACGTTTTTACCCCAGGTCGCCTCTCAACATAAGAAGACGCCGTATTATCAGGCGCAGTCCTTTCGTTCCCATAAGGGCAAGCGGGCAAAAGGTTCCTCTTTTCTGCCCCGTGGCAGAGGGAGAGGAAAAAGGCTGCAGCAAACAGCTAGTTCCCAGGAACAGAAGCCCTCTTCCGCTTCTGCCAAGCCCTCAGCATGACGCTGGGGCTTTACAAGCGGACTCAGGCACGGTGGGGGCCCGTCTCAAGAATTTCAGCGCGCATTGGGCTCACTCGCAAGTAGACCCCTGGATCCTTCAGGTGATATCTCAGGGGTACAAATTGGAATTCGAGACGTCTCCCCCTCGCCGTTTCCTAAAGTCTGCTTTACCGACGTCTCCCTCCGACAGGGAGGCAGTATTGGAAGCCATTCACAAGCTGTATTCCCAGCAGGTGATAATCAAGGTACCCCTCCTGCAACAGGGAAAGGGGTATTATTCCACACTGTTCGTGGTACCGAAGCCGGACGGCTCGGTGAGACCGATTTTAAATCTAAAATCTTTGAACACTTTCATACAGAGGTTCAAATTCAAGATGGAGTCACTCAGAGCGGTGATTGCGAACCTGGAAGAAGGGGACTATATGGTGTCTCTGGACATCAAGGATGCTTACCTTCATGTCCCAATTTACCCTTCTCACCAAGGGTACCTCAGGTTTGTGGTACAGAACTGTCACTATCAGTTTCAGACGCTGCCGTTTGGATTGTCCACGGCACCCCGGGTCTTTACCAAGGTAATGGCCGAAATGATGATACTCCTTCGAAGGAAGGGAGTTTTAGTTATCCCTTACTTGGACGATCTCCTGATAAGGGCAAGATCCAGGGAACAGTTGGAGGTCGGAGTAGCACTATCCCAGGTAGTGTTGCGCGCAGCATGGTTGGATTCTCAATATTCCAAAATCGCAGCTGATTCCGACGACTCGTCTTCTGTTCCTAGGGATGATCCTGGACACAGTACAGAAAAAGGTGTTTCTCCCGGAGGAGAAAGCCAGGGAGTTATCCGAGCTAGTCAGGAACCTCCTAAAACCGAGCCAGGTCTCAGTGCATCAATGCACAAGGGTCCTGGGGAAAATGGTGGCTTCCTACGAAGCAATCACATTCGGCAGATTCCACGCAAGAACTTTCCAGTGGGACCTGCTGGACAAATGGTCCGGGTCGCATCTTCAGATGCATCAGCGGATAACCCTGTCACCAAGGACAAGGGTCTCTCCCCTGTGGTGGTTGCAGAGTGCTCATCTTCGAGAGGGCCGCAGATTCGGCATTCAGGACTGGGTCCTGGTGACCACGGATGCCAGCCTGCGAGGCTGGGGAGCAGTCACACAGGGAAGGAATTTCCTGGGCTTATGGTCAAGCCTGGAGACATCACTTCACATAAATATCCTGGAGCTAAGGGCCATTTACAATGCTCTAAGCTTAGCAAGACCTCTACTTCAAGGTCAGCCGGTGTTGATCCAGTCGGACAACATCACGGCAGTCGCCCACGTAAACAGACAGGGCGGCACAAGAAGCAGGAGGGCAATGGCAGAAGCTGCAAGGATTCTTCGCTGGGCGGAAAATCATGTGATAGCACTGTCAGCAGTGTTCATTCCGGGAGTGAATAACTGGGAAGCAGACTTCCTCAGCAGGCACGACCTCCACCCGGGAGAGTGGGGACTTCATCCAGAAGTCTTCCACATGATTGTAAACCGTTGGGAAAAACCAAAGGTGGACATGATGGCGTCCCGCCTCAACAAAAAACTGGACAGGTATTGCACCAGGTCAAGGGACCCTCAGGCAATAGCTGTGGACGCTCTGGTAACGCCGTGGGTGTACCAGTCAGTGTATGTGTTCCCTCCTCTGCCTCTCATACCCAAGGTACTGAGAATTATACGACGGAGAGGAGTAAGAACTATACTCGTGGCTCCGGATTGGCCAAGAAGGACTTGGTACCCGGAACTTCAAGAGATGCTCACGGAGGATCCGTGGCCTCTACCTCTAAGAAGGGACCTGCTCCAGCAAGGACCCTGTCTGTTCCAAGACTTACCGCGGCTGCATTTGACGGCATGGCGGTTGAACGCCGGATCCTGAAGGAAAAAGGCATTCCGGATGAAGTCATCCCTACCCTGATCAAAGCCAGGAAGGATGTAACCGCAAAACATTATCACCGCATTTGGCGAAAATATGTTGCGTGGTGCGAGGCCAGTAATTCCTCGACGGAGGAATTTCAACTGGGTCGATTCCTACATTTCCTGCAAACAGGAGTGTCTATGGGCCTGAAATTGGGGTCCATTAAGGTTCAAATTTCGGCCCTGTCAATTTTCTTCCAGAAAGAACTAGCTTCAGTCCCTGAAGTTCAGACGTTTGTAAAAGGGGTACTGCATATACAGCCTCCTTTTGTGCCTCCAGTGGCACCTTGGGATCTCAATGTAGTTTTGGGGTTCCTAAAGTCACATTGGTTTGAACCACTTAAATCCGTGGATTTGAAATACCTCACATGGAAAGTGGTCATGCTATTGGCCCTGGCCTCGGCCAGGCGCGTGTCAGAATTGGCGGCTTTATCCTGTAAAAGCCCTTATCTGATTTTCCATTCGGACAGGGCGGAATTGAGGACTCGTCCTCAGTTTCTCCCTAAGGTGGTTTTCAGCGTTTCACTTGAACCAACCTATTGTGGTGCCTGCGGCTACTAGGGACTTGGAGGACTCCAAGTTGCTAGACGTTGTCAGGGCCCTGAAAATATATGTTTCCAGGACGGCTGGAGTCAGAAAATCTGACTCGCTGTTTATCCTGTATGCACCCAACAAGCTGGGTGCTCCTGCTTCTAAGCAGACTATTGCTCGTTGGATTTGTAGTACAATTCAGCTTGCACATTCTGTGGCAGGCCTGCCACAGCCAAAATCTGTAAATGCCCACTCCACAAGGAAGGTGGGCTCATCTTGGGCGGCTGCCCGAGGGGTTTTGGCTTTACAACTTTGCCGAGCAGCTACTTGGTCAGGAGCAAATACGTTTGCAAAATTGTACAAATTTGATACCCTGGCTGAGGAGGACCTGGAGTTCTCTCATTCGGTGCTGCAGAGTCATCCGCACTCTCCCGCCCGTTTGGGAGCTTTGGTATAATCCCCATGGTCCTTACGGAGTTCCCAGCATCCACTAGGATGTCAGAGAAAATAAGATTTTACTCACCGGTAAATCTATTTCTTGTAGTCCGTAGTGGATGCTGGCCGCCCATCCCAAGTGCGGATTATCTGCAATACTTGTACATAGTTATTGTTAACTAAATCGGGTTATTGTTGTTGTGAGCCATCTTTTCAGAGGCTCCTCTGTTATCCTGCTGTTAACTGGGTTCAGATCACAAGTTGTACGGTGTGATTGGTGTGGCTGGTATGAGTCTTACCCGGGATTCATAAATCCTTCCTTATTGTGTACGCTCGTCCGGGCACAGTATCCTAACTGAGGCTTGGAGGAGGGTCATAGAGGGAGGAGCCAGTGCACACCAGGTAGTCCTAAAGCTTTACTTTTGTGCCCAGTCTCCTGCGGAGCCGCTATTCCCCATGGTCCTTACGGAGTTCCCAGCATCCACTACGGACTATGAGAAATAGATTTACCGGTGAGTAAAATCTTATTTTTTTTTACACTGCAGCATGCTCGAGGGAAGGGAGCTGGCACCCCCCCACCCCACCGCCACTACTCCGCCAGCATCACTGCAGAGCCGGTCAGTGTTCCGGCGGCAATGAGCAGTAGGCAGCCACCAGCAACAACAGTCAGGAAGCTGTTACTCCCGGCAGCAGTAGCGTCAAGCTGCAATTCAGCCAGCGGCACGATGATCCGGGAGACAGTGGCAGCACAGGGAAGCAGTACCCCCTCCAATCGTAGCACCAACCAGGAGACTGAGTCAGCAACCTGCCCCCAGCAGCAGAACCACCCTGATGATACGTAAGATGCATTTTGGTGTCACAAGAAGGTGGCCAGAGTAGTGGCTGGCTGTGGTCACACCCCGGGGAAAAGTGATAGTGATTTCAGTGTTCCCTTGCGTGGGGATTGGATGTGTAGATTTATGGAGGCTATGTATGTATAGATGTGAGCGTTAGTGTGCGGGTGTATGAGAGCGGCAGTGTGCAGATGTATGAGAGCGGCAGTGTGCGGATGTATGAGAGCGGCAATGTACGGCTGTATAACTGAATTGGTGTGCGGCTGTATGCGTGCGGCGGTGTGTGGATGTATGAGAGCGAAAGTGTGCGGCTGTAAGAGTGCGGCTGTAAGAGTGCGGCAGTGTGTGGCTGTAAGAGTGCGGCAGTGTGCGGCTGTAAGAGTGCGGCTGTAAGAGTGCGGCTGTAAGAGTGCGGCTGTATGAGAGCGGCAGTGTGCGGATGTATGAGAGCGGCAGTGTGCGGATGTATGAGAGCGGCAGTGTGGGATGTATGAGAGCGACAGTGTGCGGATGTTGAGAGCGGGGTTGTACGGATGTATGAGAGCGGCAGTGTGCAGCAGTAAGAGTGCGGCTGTAAGTGTGCGGCTGTATGAGTGCAGCAGTGTGCGGATGTATGAGAGCGGGGTTGTACGGCTGTATGAGAGCGGCAGTGTGCTGCTGTATGAGTGCGGCAGTGTGCGGATGTATGAGAGCGGCAGTGTACGGCTATATAAGAGCGGCAGTGTACGGCTGTATAACTGCGTCGGTGTGTGGATGTATGAGTGCGGTGGTGTGTGGATGTATGAGTGCGGCAGTGTGTGGATGTATGAGAGCGGCAGTGTGCGGGGCAGTGTGCGGATGTATGAGAGCGGCAGTGTGCGGGGCAGTGTGCGGATGTATGAGAGCGGCAGTGTGCGGATGTATGAGAGCGGGGTTGTACGGGTGTATGAGAACGGGGTTGTACGGATGTATGAGAGCGGCAGTGTGCGGATGTATGAGAGCGGCAGTGTGCGGATGTATGAGAGCGGCAGTGTGCGGATGTATGAGAGCAGCAGTGTGCGGATGTATGAGAGCGGCAGTGTGCGGATGTATGAGAGCGGCAGTGTGCGGATGTATGAGAGCGGGGTTGTGCAGATGTATGAGAGCGGGGTTGTGCAGATGTATGAGAGCGGCAGTGTGCGGATGTATGAGAGCGGGGTTGTGCAGATGTATGAGTGCGGGGTTGTACGGATGTATGAGTGCGGGGTTGTACGGATGTATGAGAGCGGCAGTGTATGGATGTATGAGAGCAGCAGTGTACAGTTGTGTGAGAGCGGCAGTGTGCGGATGTATGAGAGTAGCGGTGTACGGATGGGGTGGTCTTCTGTATGCCTGCGGTCGGGCTCCCGGCGCCGGTATGCTGGTCGCCGGGAGCCTGACCGCCGGCCAGCCGTAGTGAACCCGTACGGATGTATGAGAGCGGCAGTGTGCGGATGTATGGATGGCAGCGTCATAGGGAGGGATGTCGGAATGCTGTTATAGGATTCCTAATACAAAATGGAATCCGTATAGTGGGCGGGGCTGGCACCATGGCACCACGTTGGGCTTGATGGGCAGGTAGTGCGGCAAGCACACCCAAATTGGCATCTGACGTCGCCCGCAGTCCACACTGTTGTGAGGAGTCCGAGTTAATTTTGACTGTGTAGTGCACTCACAGAGGACCTACCGCCCATCCCCTCCTCACATCTGAGCAGCAGGTCAGGCTCTTATTTTCTTTTTAATCAGTAGAGGCCGAGTGAACTGTGAGCAAGGGGGCAGAGCTACATGGGACCCAAAGGGGCTGCTGTGCTGTCAGAGAGGAAGAGAGAGATGAAGCTACTGCAGATCCCCAGCTGATTGTGAGGTGCCGGGTTGAAGGGTGATGTGATCACCCTTCTCCCTCGCTGCCGCTGGGGACCGCATCTAGGCTTCCTCCATCAAGGGCACGCGGCGCAGCAGTGGGCAGCATGTAATGAGTTTGTCTGACTCATACTGCTGCCTGTTGTGGACACCTCCGTCCGTACGGACTGGTGTACATGCCCAGCACAGAGGTGACAGTGTTGGTGGAAGTGCTGCCCGGCTCTGACCCTGCAGGCCTCCCTGATCTGGCTGCGAAACCCCTGCCGGTCCCGTCCATAGGCTTCTGCCTGGCCAGCACTGAGGTACTAGGGGTAGCCCAGCTGCAGGAAGGGTATGTCTCTGGCTTTCTCTCCGGCAGGGGAAGGTGACCGCGGCGGAGGAAGCGCTGCCCACCTCAGACACTGCAGGCCTCCCCAATCAAGCTGCGGCCACAGCTGATGCTGCCAGAACCCCCTGCTGGTCTCCTTTGTTGACTGCCGCATGGCCAGTGCTGAAGTACTGGGGGTAGGCCAGCTACGGGAAGAGTGTCTCTGCCTCGGGCTCTCTCTCTGGCTGGGGAAGGAAGGGCTGATTCTCTGGCATAACAGGGAGGGCTGGGCTGCAGGAACACAGCACTGGAAGAAACAGGAGGCCGAACTCATGACCAAAAAGTGAGCAGTGCAGTGATCAGCCCCTTGGTCTTTCCCTCTCTCTGGGTGCAGAGCTGTATTCTATAGAGCGAGCTGGGATGGGAAGAAGGGGAACGGCACCTGACACACACATACACGCGCAACACCTGACACACACACATATACACGTGCGGCACCTGACACACACACACGTAGCATCAGACACAATAAAATAAACATGCAGCACCTGACACATACATACACACGCAGCACCTGACACATACATATACACGCAGCACCTGACACATACATATACACGCACACCATCAGACACACTAATATACACACACAGCACCTGACACATGCAGCACCTTACACACTCATGTACACGCGCAGCACCTGACGCACACTCATGTACACGTGCAGCACCTGACGCACACTCATGTACACACGCAGCACCTGACGCACACTCATGTGCACGCGCAGCACCTAATGCACACTCATGTACACGCGCAGCACCTGACGCACACTCATGTACGCGCGCAGTACCTGACACAGACATACGTATTCATGCACAGCACCAGACATACACTTGTACACACGCGGAGCACCTGATACTCACACACATATACACCCGCAACACCTGACGCACACACACGTGCGGCAGCTGACGCATACACACGCACCATCAGACACACTCATATATACACGCAGCACCTGACACACACATACACACACACACACAGGACCTGACACACACATACACAGGCAGCACCTGACACACACACATATACACGCACAGCACCTGACACCACGCACTCACACGTACAAGCAATGCATTTCACGCCTACCTCCAGCCTCAGTCACAGGCTGCTGCCGCCTACCCCCCTCCCTGCATCAGCTTCCAATGCAGCAAAATATTTTGACCAAAGTCTAAAGGCCCATACACATTAAACGATGTCGCTCTGTGAGCGACATCGTCTAATGTTTCCCCCTCCCGGGCCGATCGGCCGGCGGCCGACTGTACACACTGAGCGATATGACTGCTCAAATCGCTCAGTGACGTCACGCCCCCGCCAGCCCTGCATGAAGGTCGTGGACGACAGTCCACATCCTTCATGCATGCCCTACCGACAGCGACGATTGTTGCCGACCCGCGGGGCCGCGCATCGTTCGTCGCTGGCGGCATACACACTTAGCGATAAAACGAGCAACGTCGCTCAAGGAGGGGGAGAATGAGCGACGTCGCTCATTAAATCGTTAAGTGTGTACGGCCCTTAAACAATTCGGTTTGGTAAATAAAATAATTTTGCACAGAACAGTGATGTCATACGAACATTTTCATTAAACGTTTAAAAAATCAAATGTTTATTCTTACAGTGAAATTTTACATTTCTGAATAAAAAAAATAAATTTAAAAAAAGCGATGAAATTCCATAGACAAAAAACCTTACGGTTTCACATGTCCCATTAAGGCTTCTTAGACATGATCGAAATTTCAGAAACCTGTTGTAACTCTTCCACTCAAACTCCAAAAAGCAATGAAATTCCGATCATTAAGGCTGACGCCTTAATGGACGTGTTCCTTGCGCAATACAGATATGGTATGCCATCACAGCCTGTGGGTAAGTGCAGATTCAGCACTCTCACAGAGTGACATTGCTGTCACTCACACAATGGTGGAGCTGCTAATTCACAGATTTGTGTGCTCATTGGAATACACATATGCAGTCTATGCAACTGAAGGTCTGAGCGGAAGACAAAGCTGCTCGGATGAGGTAAGAGTGTTGTTGGTTGGAGGGAGGAGACAGCATTGTGGATGGGGGAACAAAAGTGTGTGGCTAGAGGGAAGACTAAGCTGCATTGATGGGTGGTGACAAAGAAACACGGGATAATTCAGACTGCAGCGATCACAGTCTGAATTAGTTTGTGGGGTGCGAATGCGCAATGGCTGCACTGTGCGTGCGTACTCGGGAGCCCAGTGGGGGGAGGGCCTGACATGCGGGACGGACTATCCCTGTGCTGGGCATCCCGCCGCATGTCAGAGTAAATGATTGTAGATGTGCTAAATTTGGCACATCTACAATCAACTCTGAATTACCCCCACAGATCGGGGGGGGAGGTAAGACAGATGGGGGAAAGACAGTGGCACAGATGGTGGGGAGACAGCTGCATGGATGGGTGGACAGTGCCGTGTGGATGAGGGGGAAAAAGCAGCACAGATGTGGGAGGGGAAATAGCAGTATAGATGGAAAAAAACGGCATGGATGAGGAAGGCAGAGCAGCATGGATGAGGGGAATACAGTCCCAACATTGGAGGAGATAAGTATTTTTACCTTCCCTTGGGGGGTGGCAACTAGGCCTAATCCTTGGGTGGGTTGTATAGGGCAACCCCCCTCCCACCCCAATAGTGACCCACGAAACTTACCTTCAGGATGACAGCTATATGAATAGGGTAAGAGTGTTGTGGATAGGGGGTAGATCAAGCAGCAAGTATGGGAAGGGAGACATCGGTGCAGATGGGTTGAAAACACTGGCACGGATGGGTAGAAAGCTGGTGCAGATGGGAGAGAAGACAGTGTGCTATGTATTGGAGGAGGCAGAGTGACGTTGAAGAGGGAAACACTGAGCAGCACAGAGAGAAGGAAACGGTGGTACAGACAAGGCACAGGTGGGGAAAGACAGATGGTACAGATAAATTAGTACAGACTAGCACAGATGGGAGAACACAGCAGTAGGGATTGGGGAAGACAGAGCAGCATGGGGGTGTATAGGGGAAGTAAGTGTAGATGCATAGACCGTAGATGGGGTATTATAGTTTTAGCAATTAACCAAGATGTTTGAGGGAGCTAAATGTGTATTCTAAATGAGATGGATGTATGGAGTTAGAAGGATGTTGTAACAAGGTGGGATTGTTGTGGTGACTGAATGGGATGGTTGTGAGGACTGTGTGGGATGGGAGCACCACATAACTGCTCAGACCTTCAGTTGCATAGACTGCATGTGTGTATTCCAATGAGCACACAAATCTGTGAATTAGCAGCTCCACCATTGTGTGAGTGACAGCAATGTCACTCTGTGAGAGTGCTGAATCTGCACTTACCCACAGGCTGTGATGGCATACCATATCTGTATTGCGCAAGGAACACGTCCATTAAGGCGTCAGCCTTAATGATCGGAATTTCATTGCTTTTTGGAGTTTGAGTGGAAGAGTTACAACAGGTTTCTGAAATTTCGATCATGTCTAAGAAGCCTTAATGGGACATGTGAAACCGTAAGGTTTTTTGTCTATGGTATATATATATATATGTATATGTATACACACACACACACACACACACACACACACAAATACAGGTACAAGGCAATAACAGCCTGTTAATTCTTTTACCCAGGAAATACCGTTGATGCCGACAGGGCATCCACCAACAACTGTGTCTCCCCTAGCGTGATTACTTGTGTTTAAGTACACAAAACCAACCTGCTAATACTTAATTATTTTTTTTAATCAAGTACCGCCATGCGTCGGCGAAGCCGACAGTTATCCCCACAGCAGCTTGTGACAAAGCCCTCACACCTGCCGACATATGTCGACTAACCGATAGTGGGTAAATAAACAGGGAAACAGTGAATGTCTGTATCACAACAAGGATTATGCGTCCATTAGTAAACATAATGCTATATGACACCCATATAGCATGAAAACACTGTGCCCCCCCCCCCCCTCCTTCTTACTATACAGTAAATCTTGACGGGAACCTGAGGAAAATGGCGCTGACTACTCTGTGAGGGCTAAGCTCCGCCCCTTCCTGGCACGCTTAAGCCCGCTCAATTCTATAAATATTTAAATATATAATATACTAAAACCTAGCTGGCGACCCAATATACAGGGGGTATCCCCTTGTATGACTTGTTTAATGCCCCTACGCAGCCCAGGGCGCCCCCCCTTGCGCCCTGCACCCACGGAAGCCGTTGGTGTGTGGGAGGCGAAGACACCTGGTGTCCGGGTATGTACCCCCACCCGGGATCCTTTCAGAAATGCCGCCCAGGGCGCTCCCCCCAACGCCCTGCCGGCCGATGGAGAGCGGGAGCAGAGAGCGCAGCGCTACCGCTGCTGCTCCCTCCCGTTCGCGGCGCACTGTTGGGGCGGGCACCGAAGCATGTCCCTCCGCCAGTGATTTCACCCAATATACGCTGCCCAGGGCGTTCTCCCCCCCCCCCAGCGCCCTGCAGGCCCGGTGGAGTGCGGGAGCCGGGAGCGCAGTGCTACCGCTGCTGCTCTCACCCGTTCCTGGCGCACTGGCAGGGAGGGCACCGAAGCATGTCCCTCCGCCAGTGATTTCACCCAATATACGCTGCCCAGGGCGTTCTCCCCCCCCCCCAGCGCCCTGCAGGCCCGGTGGAGTGCGGGAGCCGGGAGCGCAATGCTACCGCTGCTGCTCTCACCCGTTCTCGGTGCACTGGCAGAGCGGGCACCGAAGTATGTCCCTCCGCCAGTGACATTATAGATTTTATTATATGCTGTCCAGCGCCCTGCACCCTGCAGGTGATTGAAAGCAGGGGAGCAGGGAGCGCAGCGTTACCGCTGTCTCTCCCCCCTGCGGTACCCTGGCAGGGCGAACATACACCATGCCCAGGCACCAAAATATGTCCCCCGCCAGGATTGTAGACCCTCAGCAACATGCCCCCCAGGGCTCTCCCCCGCAGTGCCCTGCACCCTGCCAGAAACGTTGGTGTGTGGGAGCCTGGAGCGCAGTACTACCGCTGCTGTTACCTCCGGTACTGAAGTCTTCTGCCGTCACTGAAGTCTTCTTTTCTTCCAATACTCACCCGGCTTCTTTCTTCTGGCTCTGTGAGGGGGTGACGGCGTGGCTCCGGGAACAAGCAGCTAGGCGCACCAAGTGATCGAACCCTCTGCAGCTAATGGTGTCCAGTAGCCGAGAAGCAGAGCCTTTAAACTAAGAAGAAGTAGGTCTGACTTCTCTCCCCTCACTCCCACGCTGCAGGGAGCCTGTAGCCAGCAGGTCTTCCTGAAAATAAAAAACCTAACATCAAGTCTTTTAGAGAAACTCAGGAGAGCTCCCCTAGTGTGTGACCCATCTCTCCTGGGCACAAAGTCTAACTGAGGTCTGGAGGAGGGGCATAGAGGGAGGAGCCAGTTCACACCCAGTTTAAGTCTTTATAGTGTGCACAAGCTCCTGCGGATCCGTCTATACCCCATGGTCCTTACGGAGTCCCCAGCATCCTCTAGGACGTATGAGAAATTTGAGATGTACGTAAGAAGGAAAATCTATGGGAATTCAAAGCCCATTCCAGATAAGCCTTTTATTCATATAACTTTGGAAAACCTCAATTCTGAATTATTTTTTTTATACATTTGTTTTCACAAAAGGCTAATAATTTTTACAGTGGGTTCAGCATGTTATACCGCCGGATGGGTATTCTGACCGCTGGCATCCCGACAGGGGTGAGTAAACTAGGTCCCCCCCTTTCCCTACTGGCTAGCCCTCCCTTCCCGCAGCCTAACCTTCCCCAGGTGATGCCTAAACCTAACTCCCCATTCCCCACAGCCTAACCTTAACCCCCCTCCACCCTAACCTGACTGCTATACTTACGTTGGGGACGCTGGTGTCAGTCTCCTGAACTTTTTGGGATCCTGACAGCCGGCATCTTGACCGTATCCCACTACAGTAGATGGAGTTATTTGCCATCAAATTTGCCACAGATCTATAATTTGACAGAACGACTGTCTCCATGGAGAAAATAAGATTTTAAACCTACCGGTAAATCTTTTTCTCCTAGTCCGTAGAGGATGATGGGGACTCCGTAAGGACCATGGGGATAGATGGGCTCCGCATGAGATATGGGCACTTTAAGAAAGAACTTTAGTTATGGGTGTGCACTGGCTCCTCCCTCTATGCCTTCTCCAGGCCTCAGTTAGAGAAACTGTGCCCAGAGGAGGGCAAGATTCACACCAGCCCACACCATCCACACCGTATAACGTGATATACGAACCAGTTAACAGTATGAAACAACACAGCATCAGACCGAGACTGATGAAAAACTGTAACATAACCCTTATGTAAGCAAAACTATATACAAGTTTTGCAGAAGTAGTCTGCACTTGGGACGGGCGCCCAGCATCCTCCACGGACTAGGAGAAAAAGATCTACCGGTAGGTTTAAAATCTTATTTCCTCTTACGTCTTAGAGGATGCTGGGGACTCCGTAAGGACTATGGGGATTATACCAAAGCTCCCAAACGGGCGGGAGAGTGCGGATGACTCTGCAGCACCGACTGAGAAAACAGGAGGTCCTCCTCAGCCAGGGTATCAAACTTGTAGAACCTTGCAAAGGTGTTTGAACCCGACCAAGTAGCAGCTCGGTACAACTGCAACTCCAACTCCGAGACCCCTCGGGCAGCCACCCAAGAAGAGCCCCCTTCCTAGTGGAATGGGCCTTAACTGATTTGGTAACGGCAGTCCAGCCGTTGAATGAGCCTGCTGAATCGTGTTACAGATCCAGCTAGCAATAGTCTGTCTTGAAGCAGGGGCGCCAACCTTGTTGGCCGCATACAAAACAAAACAGCGATTCTGTTTTTCTAACTCTAGCCGTTCTGGCTACGTAAAATTTTAAAACCCTGTCCACATGAAGGGACCCGGAATCCTCCAAGCCACGTGTAGCCACAGGCACCACAATAGGTTGGTTCATATAAAACGACGAAACCACCCCAGACAAGAATTGAGGACGGGTCCGCAATCCGCTCTGTCCATATGGAAAACCAGATAGGGGCTTTTATGAGATAAAGCCGCCAATTCCTACACTCGCCTAGCCGAAGCCAAGGCTAACAACATGAACACCTTTCATGTGAGATATTTCAATTCCACTATCTAAAGTGGTTCAAACCAGTGCGACTTAAGGAAGTTAAGGTCCCAAGGCGCCACCGGAGGTATAAAAGAAGGCTGAATGTGCAGCACTCCCTTCCCAAAAGTCTGTACTTGTGGGAGAGAAGCCAATTCTTTCTGAAAGAAAATGGATAGGGCCGAAATCTGGACCTTGATGGAGCCTAATAATAGGCCTCAATTCACTCCTGTTTGTAGGAAGTGAAGGAAACGGCCCAGATGGAATTCTTCCCCAGGAGCATTCCTGGCCTAACACCAAGAAAATAGGATTTTGGTACTTACCAGGTAAATCCTTTTCTTTGAATCCATAGTGGGCACTGGAGTACTCTTGGGGATATGGACTGGGCGTAGCCAGAAATGGCACATATTTAAATATTTAAATTAGTAACTGGCCATCCCTTCCATATTCCCACAGAGCCTTCAGTATTTTTACTGGGCCGAACAGGAGTGATAGAAGGATGAACCATAGAGAATTACATATAACATTATATGAACCTATAACATTATAATATAATGGTCAACCCTAAAGTTGACACATAACGGAACTGATAACAATCAGTTGATACCATAACATCGAATGCATTGGTGATAAAGTGTTACCATAAGATCCACAGAACTTACCACAAGACAGGTGGACTGACAGCCGCTGCCTCGCGCTGACTTATATAAGTCAGCGGGAGGGGGCGGGGCGATGACGCGGCGAGCCATGATTGGCTCGCGGCGGCCATCTTGAATTTCAAAAATGACGCTGAGACGCCATTTTTGAAATGGGTACCGCTTCCGCTGCCAAACTCTGCACAAGGAGCCTGAAAGCGTGTCTCGCCGCCGCTACCGCCGCCCGCCTCTCCGCCGCCAGCACCTCCGCCGCCCGGCCCGCCGCATCCCGCACCTCCGCCGCCCGCACCCCCGCAGGTACCGATGCCGCCCCATACAGTGATTGACAGCGGATCCAGTGACGGATCCGCTGACCAATCACTGTGGCCTCACTCACAGGGACGTGCTTTCATAGGTTGAAAGCATGTCCCTGTAGGAAAGCGGCACCACTAATGGTGCCGCTTTCCCATGTTATTTCAATGGGCTTTTCCAGCCCATTGCTAGGGCCCGCCTGCGCCCGCCCCCCGCTCGGCATACTTTTCCTAATCACTACGGGAGGCACCACGATCGGTGCCTCCCAAACTGATTAGGAACAGTTTAATGATAGGTAAAATAATAAAGAAGATACTTATGTGTCATAAGTATCTTCTTTGTATTATTTTACTCATTAATGATAGGGGAGGCACTGCCTCCCCTGCCTCCCCTGACTGCACGTCCCTGATAGATATATATATATATATATATAAACATATAGATATAGATATATATTAATACATGCATATGTATATACACAGACACACCTATCTGTATACCATCAGTGTGTAAACACACAAACACATATACACACATACATACACATATATATAAATAATAAGATTTTACTCACCAGTAAATCTATTTCTCGTAGTCCGTAGTGGATGCTGGGGACTCCGTAAGGACCATGGGGAATATGGGTCTGGGACTCAGGGTCGACAGCACAAAGGTCGACACACTTTAGGTCGACTCCAATTGGTAGACACACCTTAGGTCGACATGGTCAAAAGGTCGACAGGAACAAGGTCGACATGGAAAAAGGTCGACATGAGTTTTTTATGTTTTTTGCGTGTCGTTTTCTTCGTAGAGTGACCGGGAACCCGAATTAGTGCTACGCATCCGCTCGCCATGCTTCGGGCATGGTGCCTTCGCTCCGCTACCGCTTCGCTCGGCACACTTTACTGTTCCAATCGTAGTCCAAGTGGATCGTTAAGTATGAAAAGGTTCAAAAAAAGAAAAAAATCGTGAAAAACTCATGTCGACGTTTTTCCATGTCGACCTTGTTCCTGTCGACCTTCTGACCATGTCGACCTTTTGTCCATGTCGACCTAAGGTGTGTCGACCAATTGGCGTCAACCTAAAGTGTGTCGACCTTTGTGCTGTCGTCCTGGAGTCCGGATACCGGGAATAGACGGGCTCCGCAGGAGACTGGGCACTCTAAGAAAGATTTAGTACTACTGGTGTGCACTGGCTCCTCCCTCTATGCCCCTCCTCCAGACCTCAGTTAAGGAAACTGTGCCCGGAAGAGCGGACATTACAAGGAAAGGATTTTGGAACCCAGGGTAAGACTCATACCAGCCACACCAATCACACCGTATAACTTGTGATAACATACCCAGTTAACAGTATGAACAAACAACAGAGCATCAACCAATGGATGCCTACATAACATAACCCTTTATTAAGCAATAACTATATACACGTATTGCAGAAAGTCCGCACTTGGGTTGGGTGCCCAGCATCCACTACGGACTACGAGAAATAGATTTACCGGTGAGTAAAATCTTATTTTCTCTAACGTCCTAGTGGATGCTGGGGACTCCGTAAGGACCATGGGGATTATACCAAAGCTCCCAAACGGGCGGGAGAGTGCGGATGACTCTGCAGCACCGAATGGGCAAACACAAGGTCCTCCTCAGCCAGGGTATCAAACTTGTAGAATTTTGCAAAAGTGTTTGAACCCGACCAAGTAGCAGCTCGGCAAAGCTGTAATGCCGAGACCCCTTGGGCAGCCGCCCAAGAAGAGCCCACCTTCCTTGTGGAATGGGATTTCACTGATTTTGGATGTGGCAATCCAGCCGCAGAATAAGCCTGCTGAATTGTGTTACAGATCCAGCGAGCAATAGTTTGTTTTGAAGCAGGAGCACCCAGCTTGTTGGATGCATACAGGATAAACAGCGGGTCAGTCTTCCTGACTCCAGCCGTTCTAGTGACATACTTCTTCAAAGCCCATACTACGTCCAGCAACTTGGAGTCTTCCAAGTCACGAGTAGCCGCAGGCACCACAATAGGTTGGTTCAAATGAAAAGATGACACCACCTTTGGCAGAAATTGCGGACGAGTCCGCAATTCTGCCCTATCCATATGGAAAATACACAAGGTGGGAAGCTGCTCAATCAGATTGTAATGTCACTCAGGTGCTAAAAGGGGAGGGGTAATTCTGTGTAGGAAAAAAACTGTGTTCCCTAATGCACACCGAGTGAATAATATTACTATATAATAATAGTCAGATAATACGGAGATCTTAGTTGCGTATATCTGCAGATATAGGGTTAGGCCCCCAGGCCGATCGACAAGGCTTCTCCGTCACTGGGGGTCCCTAATACTAGGTATGGGCCTGGGGTGCAGGACCCCACAATGCCGGCACAGGTCAGCCACCCCAGGTCAGCACACAGGTGAAAATTAATAGGGGTTAATAAGAAGCACAGAAGTGCTATGTAAGTGTTGTGATTAAAATAATATATACAAAGTGATAGGAAAAATAATAAGTGTTAATAAAGTGTTAGGGTGTGCCGACCTGCAGCAGCCCACCCATACCGACACAGGGGCCACTGCACCCCACACCCACCCCATAAATAATTACATATATATATCTGGGTTAAATTCCCAGTGTAAGGCCACATGGTAATGGCACCTACAGCATCTGAGAGCCAGCTTACCTGGGGATACCCCTGGCTTCCCCTACGGCACTACTAGAGTCAGCAATCCCTCCTAATGCTGACCCATTTGTGCCTCTCTATATACAATACACAAGGTGGGAAGCTGCTCAATCAGATTGTAATGTCACTCAGGTGCTAAAAGGGGAGGGGTAATTCTGTGTAGGAAAAAAACTGTGTTCCCTAATGCACACCGAGTGAATAATATTACTATATAATAATAGTCAGATAATACGGAGATCTTAGTTGCGTATATCTGCAGATATAGGGTTAAGCCCCCAGGCCGATCGACAAGGCTTCTCCGTCACTGGGGGTCCCTAATACTAGGTATGGGCCTGGGGTGCAGGACCCCACAATGCCGGCACAGGTCAGCCACCCCAGGTCAGCACACAGGTGAAAATTAATAGGGGTTAATAAGAAGCACAGAAGTGCTATGTAAGTGTTGTGATTAAAATAATATATACAAAGTGATAGGAAAAATAATAAGTGTTAATAAAGTGTTAGGGTGTGCCGACCTGCAGCAGCCCACCCATACCGACACAGGGGCCACTGCACCCCACACCCACCCCATAAATAATTACATATATATATCTGGGTTAAATTCCCAGTGTAAGGCCACATGGTAATGGCACCTACAGCATCTGAGAGCCAGCTTACCTGGGGATACCCCTGGCTTCCCCTACGGCACTACTAGAGTCAGCAATCCCTCCTAATGCTGACCCATTTGTGCCTCTCTATATACAATACACAAGGTGGGAAGCTGCTCAATCAGATTGTAATGTCACTCAGGTGCTAAAAGGGGAGGGGTAATTCTGTGTAGGAAAAAAACTGTGTTCCCTAATGCACACCGAGTGAATAATATTACTATATAATAATAGTCAGATAATACGGAGATCTTAGTTGCGTATATCTGCAGATATAGGGTTAAGCCCCCAGGCCGATCGACAAGGCTTCTCCGTCACTGGGGGTCCCTAATACTAGGTATGGGCCTGGGGTGCAGGACCCCACAATGCCGGCACAGGTCAGCCACCCCAGGTCAGCACACAGGTGAAAATTAATAGGGGTTAATAAGAAGCACAGAAGTGCTATGTAAGTGTTGTGATTAAAATAATATATACAAAGTGATAGGAAAAATAATAAGTGTTAATAAAGTGTTAGGGTGTGCCGACCTGCAGCAGCCCACCCATACCGACACAGGGGCCACTGCACCCCACACCCACCCCATAAATAATTACATATATATATCTGGGTTAAATTCCCAGTGTAAGGCCACATGGTAATGGCACCTACAGCATCTGAGAGCCAGCTTACCTGGGGATACCCCTGGCTTCCCCTACGGCACTACTAGAGTCACTGGGAATTTAACCCAGATATATATATGTAATTATTTATGGGGTGGGTGTGGGGTGCAGTGGCCCCTGTGTCGATCGGCCTGGGGGCTTAACCCTATATCTGCAGATATACGCAACTAAGATCTCCGTATTATCTGACTATTATTATATAGTAATATTATTCACTCGGTGTGCATTAGGGAACACAGTTTTTTTTTTTTTTCCTATCCATATGGAAAACCAGATAGGGGCTTTTACATGACAAAGCCGCCAATTCTGACACACGCCTAGCCGAAGCTAAGGCCAACAGCATGACCACTTTCCACGTGAGACATTTTAGCTCCACAGTCTTAAGTGGCTCAAACCAGTGGGATTTCAGGAAACCCAACACCACGTTAAGATCCCAAGGTGCCTCCAGTGGCACAAAAGGGGGCTGAATATGCAGCACTCCCTTAACAAACGTCTGAACCTCAGGCAGTGAAGCCAGTTCTTTTTGAAAGAAAATGGATAGGGCCGAAATCTGGACCTTTATGGACCCTAATTTTAGGCCCATAGTCACTCCTGACTGTAGGAAGTGCAGAAATCGACCCAGCTGGAATTCCTCTGTAGGGTCCTTCCTGGCCTCACACCAAGCAACATATTTACGCCATATACGGTGATAATGCTTTGCTGTCACGTCCTTTCTAGCCTTTATCAGCGTAGGAATAACTGCATCCGGAATGCCTTTTTCCGCTAGGATCCGGCGTTCAACCGCAATGCCGTCAAACGCAGCCGCGGTAAGTCTTGAAACAGGCAGGGCCCCTGTTGCAACAGGTCCTGTCTGAGAGACAAAGGCCATGGGTCCTCTGTGAGCATTTCTTGCAGTTCCGGGTACCAAGTCCTTCTTGGCCAATCCGGAACTCTGAGTATTGTTCTCACTCCTCTTTTTCTTACAATTCTCAGCATCTTTGGTATGAGAGGAAGAGGAGGAAACTCATAGACCGACTGGAACACCCACGGTGTTACTAGTAGAGATGAGCGGGTTCGGTTTCTCTGAATCCGAACCCGCCAGAACTTCATGTTTTTTTTCACGGGTCCGAGCGACTCGGATCTTCCCGCCTTGCTCGGTTAACCCGAGCGCGCCCGAACGTCATCATGACGCTGTCGGATTCTCGCGAGACTCGGATTCTATATAAGGAGCCGCGCGTCGCCGCCATTTTCACACGTGCATTGAGATTGATAGGGAGAGGACGTGGCTGGCGTCCTCTCCATTAGAAATTAGATTAGAAGAGAGAGAGAGATTGTGCAGAGTCAGACAGAGTTTACCACAGTGACCAGTGCAGTTGTTGTTAGTTAACTTTTATTTATTTTAATATAATATATCCGTCCGTTCTCTGCTATATCCGTTCTCTGCCTGAAAAAAAACGATACACAGCAGCAGCCAGTCACACAGTGTGACTCAGTCTGTGTGCACTCAGCTCAGCCCAGTGTGCTGCACATCAATGTATAAAAGGCAAAGCTTATAATAATTGTGGGGGAGACTGGGGAGCACTGCAGGTTGTTATAGCAGGAGCCCCCAGGAGTACATAATATTATATTAATTTAAAATTAAACAGTGCACACTTTTGCTGCAGGAGTGCCACTGCCAGTGTGACTAGTGGTGACCAGTGCCTGACCACCAGTATAGTAGTATATTGTTGTATGTATTGTATACTATCTCTTTATCAACCAGTCTATATTAGCAGCAGACACAGTACAGTGCGGTAGTTCACGGCTGTGGCTACCTCTGTGTCGGCAGTCGGAACTCGGCAGGCAGTCCGTCCATCCATAATTGTATTACAATATATACCACCTAACCGTGGTATTTTTTTTTCTTTCTTTATTCCGTCGTCATAGTGTCATACTAGTTGTTACGAGTATACTACTATCTCTTTATCAACCAGTGTACAGTGCGGTAGTTCACGGCTGTGGCTACCTCTGTGTCGGCAGTCGGCAGGCAGTCCGTCCATCCATAATTGTATTATTATTATAATATATACCACCTAACCGTGGTTTTTTTTTCATTCTTTATACCGTCATAGTGTCATACTAGTTGTTACGAGTATACTACTATCTCTTTATCAACCAGTGTACAGTGCGGTAGTTCACGGCTGTGGCTACCTCTGTGTCGGCAGTCGGCAGGCAGTCCGTCCATCCATAATTGTATTATTATTATAATATATACCACCTAACCGTGGTTTTTTTTTCATTCTTTATACCGTCGTCATAGTGTCATACTAGTTGTTACGAGTATACTACTATCTCTTTATCAACCAGTGTACAGTGCGGTAGTTCACGGCTGTGGCTACCTCTGTGTCGGCAGTCGGCAGGCAGTCCGTCCATCCATAATTGTATTATTATTATAATATATACCACCTAACCGTGGTTTTTTTTTCATTCTTTATACCGTCGTCATAGTGTCATACTAGTTGTTACGAGTATACTACTATCTCTTTATCAACCAGTGTACAGTGCGGTAGTTCACGGCTGTGGCTACCTCTGTGTCGGCAGTCGGCAGGCAGTCCGTCCATCCATAATTGTATTATTATTATAATATATACCACCTAACCGTGGTTTTTTTTTCATTCTTTATACCGTCGTCATAGTGTCATACTAGTTGTTACGAGTATACTACTATCTCTTTATCAACCAGTGTACAGTGCGGTAGTTCACGGCTGTGGCTACCTCTGTGTCGGCAGTCGGCAGGCAGTCCGTCCATCCATAATTGTATTATTATTATAATATATACCACCTAACTGTGGTATTTTTTTTTCTTTCTTTATACCGTCGTCATAGTGTCATACTAGTTGTTACGAGTATACTACTATCTCTTTATCAACCAGTGTACAGTGCGGTAGTTCACGGCTGTGGCTACCTCTGTGTCGGCAGTCGGCAGGCAGTCCGTCCATCCATAATTGTATTATTATTATAATATATACCACCTAACCGTGGTTTTTTTTTTCATTCTTTATACCGTCGTCATAGTGTCATACTAGTTGTTACGAGTATACTACTATCTCTTTATCAACCAGTGTACAGTGCGGTAGTTCACGGCTGTGGCTACCTCTGTGTCGGCAGTCGGCAGGCAGTCCGTCCATCCATAATTGTATTATTATTATAATATATACCACCTAACTGTGGTATTTTTTTTTCTTTCTTTATACCGTCGTCATAGTGTCATACTAGTTGTTACGAGTATACTACTATCTCTTTATCAACCAGTGTACAGTGCGGTAGTTCACGGCTGTGGCTACCTCTGTGTCGGCAGTCGGCAGGCAGTCCGTCCATCCATAATTGTATTATTATTATAATATATACCACCTAACTGTGGTATTTTTTTTTCTTTCTTTATACCGTCGTCATAGTGTCATACTAGTTGTTACGAGTATACTACTATCTCTTTATCAACCAGTGTACAGTGCGGTAGTTCACGGCTGTGGCTACCTCTGTGTCGGCAGTCGGCAGGCAGTCCGTCCATCCATAATTGTATTATTATTATAATATATACCACCTAACTGTGGTATTTTTTTTTCTTTCTTTATACCGTCGTCATAGTGTCATACTAGTTGTTACGAGTATACTACTATCTCTTTATCAACCAGTGTACAGTGCGGTAGTTCACGGCTGTGGCTACCTCTGTGTCGGCAGTCGGCAGGCAGTCCGTCCATCCATAATTGTATTATTATTATAATATATACCACCTAACCGTGGTTTTTTTTTCATTCTTTATACCGTCGTCATAGTGTCATACTAGTTGTTACGAGTATACTACTATCTCTTTATCAACCAGTGTACAGTGCGGTAGTTCACGGCTGTGGCTACCTCTGTGTCGGCAGTCGGCAGGCAGTCCGTCCATCCATAATTGTATTATTATTATAATATATACCACCTAACTGTGGTATTTTTTTTTCTTTCTTTATACCGTCGTCATAGTGTCATACTAGTTGTTACGAGTATACTACTATCTCTTTATCAACCAGTGTACAGTGCGGTAGTTCACGGCTGTGGCTACCTCTGTGTCGGCAGTCGGCAGGCAGTCCGTCCATCCATAATTGTATTATTATTATAATATATACCACCTAACCGTGGTTTTTTTTTCATTCTTTATACCGTCGTCATAGTGTCATACTAGTTGTTACGAGTATACTACTATCTCTTTATCAACCAGTGTACAGTGCGGTAGTTCACGGCTGTGGCTACCTCTGTGTCGGCAGTCGGCAGGCAGTCCGTCCATCCATAATTGTATTTTAATTATAATATATACCACCTAACCGTGGTATTTTTTTTTCTTTCTTTATACCGTCGTCATAGTGTCATACTAGTTGTTACGAGTATACTACTATCTCTTTATCAACCAGTGTACAGTGCGGTAGTTCACGGCTGTGGCTACCTCTGTGTCGGCAGTCGGCAGGCAGTCCGTCCATCCATAATTGTATTATTATTATAATATATACCACCTAACCGTGGTTTTTTTTTCATTCTTTATACCGTCATAGTGTCATACTAGTTGTTACGAGTATACTACTATCTCTTTATCAACCAGTGTACAGTGCGGTAGTTCACGGCTGTGGCTACCTCTGTGTCGGCAGTCGGCAGGCAGTCCGTCCATCCATAATTGTATTATTATTATAATATATACCACCTAACCGTGGTTTTTTTTTCATTCTTTATACCGTCGTCATAGTGTCATACTAGTTGTTACGAGTATACTACTATCTCTTTATCAACCAGTGTACAGTGCGGTAGTTCACGGCTGTGGCTTCCTCTGTGTCGGCAGTCGGCAGGCAGTCCGTCCATCCATAATTGTATTATTATTATAATATATACCACCTAACCGTGGTATTTTTTTTTCTTTCTTTATACCGTCGTCATAGTGTCATACTAGTTGTTACGAGTATACTACTATCTCTTTATCAACCAGTGTACAGTGCGGTAGTTCACGGCTGTGGCTACCTCTGTGTCGGCAGTCGGCAGGCAGTCCGTCCATCCATAATTGTATTATTATTATAATATATACCACCTAACCGTGGTATTTTTTTTTCTTTCTTTATACCGTCGTCATAGTGTCATACTAGTTGTTACGAGTATACTACTATCTCTTTATCAACCAGTGTACAGTGCGGTAGTTCACGGCTGTGGCTACCTCTGTGTCGGCAGTCGGCAGGCAGTCCGTCCATCCATAATTGTATTATTATTATAATATATACCACCTAACCGTGGTTTTTTTTTCATTCTTTATACCGTCGTCATAGTGTCATACTAGTTGTTACGAGTATACTACTATCTCTTTATCAACCAGTGTACAGTGCGGTAGTTCACGGCTGTGGCTACCTCTGTGTCGGCAGTCGGCAGGCAGTCCGTCCATCCATAATTGTATTATTATTATAATATATACCACCTAACTGTGGTATTTTTTTTTCTTTCTTTATACCGTCGTCATAGTGTCATACTAGTTGTTACGAGTATACTACTATCTCTTTATCAACCAGTGTACAGTGCGGTAGTTCACGGCTGTGGCTACCTCTGTGTCGGCAGTCGGCAGGCAGTCCGTCCATCCATAATTGTATTATTATTATAATATATACCACCTAACCGTGGTTTTTTTATACCACCTAACCGTGGCAGTCCGTCCATAATTGTATACTAGTATCCAATCCATCCATCTCCATTGTTTACCTGAGGTGCCTTTTAGTTCTGCCTATAAAATATGGAGAACAAAAAAGTTGAGGTTCCAAAATTAGGGAAAGATCAAGATCCACTTCCACCTCGTGCTGAAGCTGCTGCCACTAGTCATGGCCGAGACGATGAAATGCCAGCAACGTCGTCTGCCAAGGCCGATGCCCAATGTCATAGTACAGAGCATGTCAAATCCAAAACACCAAATATCAGAAAAAAAAGGACTCCAAAACCTAAACTAAAATTGTCGGAGGAGAAGCGTAAACTTGCCAATATGCCATTTACCACACGGAGTGGCAAGGAACGGCTGAGGCCCTGGCCTATGTTCATGGCTAGTGGTTCAGCTTCACATGAGGATGGAAGCACTCAGCCTCTCGCTAGAAAAATGAAACGACTCAAGCTGGCAAAAGCACAGCAAAGAACTGTGCGTTCTTCGAAATCCCAAATCCACAAGGAGAGTCCAATTGTGTCGGTTGCGATGCCTGACCTTCCCAACACTGGATGTGAAGAGCATGCGCCTTCCACCATTTGCACGCCCCCTGCAAGTGCTGGAAGGAGCACCCGCAGTCCAGTTCCTGATAGTGAGATTGAAGATGTCAGTGTTGAAGTCCACCAGGATGAGGAGGATATGGGTGTTGCTGGCGCTGGGGAGGAAATTGACAAGGAGGATTCTGATGGTGAGGTGGTTTGTTTAAGTCAGGCACCCGGGGAGACACCTGTTGTCCGTGGGACGAATATGGCCGTTGACATGCCAGGTGAAAATACCAAAAAAATCAGCTCTTCGGTGTGGAGGTATTTCACCAGAAATGCGGACAACAGGTGTCAAGCCGTGTGTTCCCTTTGTCAAGCTGTAATAAGTAGGGGTAAGGACGTTAACCACCTCGGAACATCCTCCCTTATACGTCACCTGCAGCGCATTCATAATAAGTCAGTGACAAGTTCAAAAACTTTGGGTGACAGCGGAAGCACTCCACTGACCAGTAAATCCCTTCCTCTTGTAACCAAGCTCACGCAAACCACCCCACCAACTCCCTCAGTGTCAATTTCCTCCTTCCCCAGGAATGCCAATAGTCCTGCAGGCCATGTCACTGGCAAGTCTGACGAGTCCTCTCCTGCCTGGGATTCCTCCGATGCATCCTTGCGTGTAACGCCTACTGCTGCTGGCGCTGCTGTTGTTGCTGCTGGGAGTCGATGGTCATCCCAGAGAGGAAGTCGTAAGACCACTTTTACTACTTCCACCAAGCAATTGACTGTCCAACAGTCATTTGCGAGGAAGATTAAATATCACAGCAGTCATCCTACTGCAAAGCGGATAACTGAGGCCTTGACATCCTGGGTGGTGAGAAACGTGGTTCCGGTATCCATCATTACTGCAGAGCCAACTAGAGACTTGTTGGAGGTACTGTGTCCCCGGTACCAAATACCATCTAGGTTCCATTTCTCTAGGGTTGCGATACCGAAAATGTACACAGACCTCAGAAAAAGAGTCACCAGTGTCCTAAAAAATGCAGCTGTACCCAATGTCCACTTAACCACGGACATGTGGACAAGTGGAGCAGGGCAGGGTCAGGACTATATGACTGTGACAGCCCACTGGGTAGATGTATGGACTCCCGCCGCAAGAACAGCAGCGGCGGCACCAGTAGCAGCATCTTGCAAACGCCAACTCGTTCCTAGGCAGGCTACGCTTTGTATCACCGGTTTCCAGAATACGCACACAGCTGAAAACCTCTTACGGCAACTGAGGAAGATCATCGCGGAATGGCTTACCCCAATTGGACTCTCCTGTGGATTTGTGGCATCGGACAACGCCAGCAATATTGTGCGTGCATTACATCTGGGCAAATTCCAGCACGTCCCATGTTTTGCACATACCTTGAATTTGGTGGTGCAGAATTTTTTAAAAAACGACAGGGGCGTGCAAGAGATGCTGTCGGTGGCCAGAAAAATTGCGGGACACTTTCGGCGTACAGGCAGCACGTACAGAAGACTGGAGCACCACCAAAAACGCCTGAACCTGCCCTGCCATCATCTGAAGCAGGAGGTGGTAACGAGGTGGAATTCAACCCTCTATATGCTTCAGAGGTTGGAGGAGCAGCAAAAGGCCATTCAAGCCTATACAACTGACCACGATATAGGAGGTGGAATGCACCTGTCTCAAGCGCAGTGGAGAATGATTTCAACGTTGTGCAAGGTTCTGCAACCTTTTGAACTTGCCACACGTGAAGTCAGTTCAGACACTGCCAGCCTGAGTCAGGTCATTCCCCTCATCAGGCTTTTGCAGAAGAAGCTGGAGACATTGAAGGAGGAGCTAAGACAGAGCGATTCCGCTAGGCATGTGGGACTTGTGGATGGAGCCCTTAATTCGCTTAACAAGGATTCACGGGTGGTCAATCTGTTGAAATCAGAGCACTACATTTTGGCCACCGTGCTCGATCCTAGATTTAAAACCTACCTTGGATCTCTCTTTCCGGCGCACACAAGTCTGCTGGGTTTCAAAGACCTGCTGGTGAGAAAATTGTCAAGTCAAGCGGAACGCGACCTGTCAACATCTCCTCCTTCACATTCTCCCGCAACTGGGGGTGCGAGGAAAAGGCTCAGAATTCCGAGCCCACCCGCTGGCGGTGATGCAGGGCAGTCTGGAGCGACTGCTGATGCTGACATCTGGTCCGGACTGAAGGACCTGACAACCATTACGGACATGTCGTCTACTGTCACTGCATATGATTCTATCACCATTGATAGAATGGTGGAGGATTATATGAGTGACCGCATCCAAGTAGGCACGTCACACAGTCCGTACTTATACTGGCAGGAAAAAGAGGCAATTTGGAGGCCCTTGCACAAACTGGCTTTATTCTACCTAAGTTGCCCTCCCACAAGTGTGTACTCCGAAAGAGTGTTTAGTGCCGCCGCTCACCTTGTCAGCAATCGGCGTACGAGGTTACATCCAGAAAATGTGGAGAAGATGATGTTCATTAAAATGAATTATAATCAATTCCTCCGCGGAGACATTGACCAGCAGCAATTGCCTCCACAAAGTACACAGGGAGCTGACATGGTGGATTCCAGTGGGGACGAATTGATAATCTGTGAGGAGGGGGATGTACACGGTGATATATCGGAGGATGATGATGAGGTGGACATCTTGCCTCTGTAGAGCCAGTTTGTGCAAGGAGAGATTAATTGCTTCTTTTTTGGTGGGGGTCCAAACCAACCCGTCATTTCAGTCACAGTCGTGTGGCAGACCCTGTCACTGAAATGATGGGTTGGTTAAAGTGTGCATGTCCTGTTTTGTTTATACAACATAAGGGTGGGTGGGAAGGGCCCAAGGACAATTCCATCTTGCACCTCTTTTTTCTTTTATTTTTCTTTGCGTCATGTGCTGTTTGGGGAGGGTTTTTTGGAAGGGACATCCTGCGTGACACTGCAGTGCCACTCCTAGATGGGCCCGGTGTTTGTGTCAGCCACTAGGGTCGCTTATCTTTCTCACACAGCTACCTCATTGCGCCTCTTTTTTTCTTTGCGTCATGTGCTGTTTGGGGAGGGTTTTTTGGAAGGGACATCCTGCGTGACACTGCAGTGCCACTCCTAGATGGGCCCGGTGTTTGTGTCGGCCACTAGGGTCGCTTATCTTTCTCACACAGTCAGCTACCTCATTGCGCCTCTTTTTTTCTTTGCGTCATGTGCTGTTTGGGGAGGGTTTTTTGGAAGGGACATCCTGCGTGACACTGCAGTGCCACTCCTAGATGGGCCCGGTGTTTGTGTCGGCCACTAGGGTCGCTAATCTTACTCACACAGCTACCTCATTGCGCCTCTTTTTTTCTTTGCGTCATGTGCTGTTTGGGGAGGGTTTTTTGGAAGGGACATCCTGCGTGACACTGCAGTGCCACTCCTAGATGGGCCCGGTGTTTGTGTCGGCCACTAGGGTCGCTTATCTTACTCACACAGCGACCTCGGTGCAAATTTTAGGACTAAAAATAATATTGTGAGGTGTGATGTGTTCAGAATAGGCTGAAAATGAGTGTAAATTATGTTTTTTGAGGTTAATAATACTTTGGGATCAAAATTACCCCCAAATTCTATGATTTAAGCTGTTTTTTAGGGTTTTTTGAAAAAAACACCCGAATCCAAAACACACCCGAATCCGACAAAAAAAATTCGGTGAGGTTTTGCCAAAACGCGGTCGAACCCAAAACACGGCCGCGGAACCGAACCCAAAACCAAAACACAAAACCCGAAAAATTTCCGGCGCTCATCTCTAGTTACTAGTGCGTCCACAGCTATCGCCTGAGGGTCCCTTGACCTGGCGCAATACCTTTTTAGCTTTTTGTTGAGGCGGGACGCCATCATGTCCACCTGTGGCAGTTCCCATCGATTTGCAATCTGCGTGAAGACTTCCTGATGAAGTCCCCACTCTCCAGGATGGAGGTCGTGCCTGCTGAGGAAGTCTGCTTCCCAGTTTTCCACTCCCAGGATGAACACTGCTGACAGTGTGCTTACGTGATTCTCCGCCCAGCGAAGAATTCTGGTGGCTTCTACCATCGCCACCCTGCTCCCTGTGCCGCCTTGGCGGTTTACATGAGCCACTGCGGTCTGACTGGATCAGAACCGGTTGGTCGCGAAGCAGGGTCTCCGCTTGACTTAGGGCGTTGTATATGGCCCTTACTTCCAGGATATTGATGTGAAGGCAAGTCTCCTGCCTTGACCATAGCCTTGGAAATTTCTTCCCTGTGTGACTGCCCCCCACCCTTGGAGGCTTGCATCCGTGGTCACCAGGACCCAGTCCTGAATGCCGAATCTGCGACCTTAGAGAAGGTGAGCACTCTGCAGCCACCACAGGAGAGACACCCTGGCTCTGGGGGATAGGGTGATTAACCGATGCATCCGAAGATGTAATCCGGACCACTTGTCCAGTAAGTCCCATTGGAAGGTCCTCCTATGGAACCTGCCGAAGGGAATGGCCTCGAATGATGCCACCCTCCTTCCCAGGACTCGAGTGCAGTGATGCACTGACACCTGTTTTGGTTTTAATAGATTCCTGACCAGTGTCACAAGCTTTCTCTATCGGGAGATAAACCCTTTTCTGGCCTGTGTCTAGGATCATGCCTAGGAGAGGCAGATGAGCTGTAAGAACCAACTGCGACTTTGGAATATATAGAATCCAGCCGTGTTGCCGTTTCACTTCCAGAGAAAGTGATACGCTGTTCAGCAACTGCTCGCTTTTATGAGGAGATTGTCCAAGTACGTGATAATAGTGACACCTTGCTTCCGCAGGAGCACCATCATTTCCGCCATTACCTTGGTGAATATTCTCAAGGCCGTGGAGAGACCAAACGGCAACGTCTGAAATTGGTAATGACCATCCCGTACCGCAATTCTGAGGTACACCTGATGAGGTGGATAAATGGGGACATGAAGGTATGCATCATTTATGTCCCGAGTCACCATAACATCTCCCCCTTTCAGGCTTGCAATAACCGCTCTTAGCGATTCCATCTTGAACTTGAACCCTTTCAGGTATATGTTCAGGGATTTTAAATTCAATATGGGTCCGACGAACCGTCTGGTTTTGGGACTACAACATGGTCGAATAATAACCCCCTCCTTGTTGAAGGAGGGGAACCTTGACCACCACCTGTTGAAGATACAATTTATGAATTGCAGTTAACACTGTTTTCCCTCTCGTGGGGGGAAGCCGGCAGGGCCGTCGGTGAGGGGGCATCTTCTCAAAGTCCAGCTTGTATCCCTGAGACACAATATCTATTGCCCAGGGATCTAACAGGGAGTGAACCCACTTGTGGCTGAACTGACGAAGGCGTGCCCCCACTGGGCCTAGCTCCGCCTGTGGAGCCCCAGCGACATGCAGTGGATTTTTGTAGAGGCCGGGGAGGACTTCTGTTCCTGGGAACTAGCTGTGTTGTGCAGCTTCTTTCCTCTGCCCCCGCCTCTGGCAAGAAAGGACGCACCTCGGACTTTCTTGTTTCTTTATTCGAAAGGCTGCATTTGATAATGTTGTGCTTTCCTGGGCTGTGCAGGAATATAAGGCAAAATATCAGAATTACCAGCTATAGCTGTGTAGACCAGGTCCGAGAACCCTTCTCCACACAATCCTCAGCCTTTAAGTCGGCATCATCTGTCCATTGCATATTCTACAGGACACGTCAAGCAGAAATCAACATAGCTTTGACTCTAGGACCCAGTATACTCATGTCTCTTTGGGCATGTTATATATATATATATATATATATATATATATCACTTAAGACAGCATCTATAATATATATATATATATATATATCTATATATACATATATATATATCTATATGCATACTAGGGTCTCAATCTCTGCTGATAAGGTACCTGTCCACGCTGCCACAGCGCTTTAAACCCATGCCGACACAATCGCTGGTCTGAGTAGTATACTAGAACGTGCACGCTATCTGCATTATCACTAGTTAGTGCTACCTTCTGTGCAAACAGGACACCCTAGGGGAAGATTCCCAACACATCCTGGCCCTAGTGGGGAAAGGATACAGCCTGAGAATTTTTTGTGGGAAGCTGCAGTCTCTTGTCAGGAGATTCCCGCTCTTTTTCCTCATGAGAGGAGGGAAATTTATCTCAGCTTTCTTTCCCTTAACATGTGTACCCTTGTGTCAGGGACAAATGAGTCATCAGTGATATGCAAATCATCTTTTATTACAATAATCATATATTGAATACCTTTCAGCCATCTTGGCTGTAACTTTACATTATCGTAGTCGACACTGGAGTCAAACTCTGTGTCGATATCAGTGTTTATTATTTTGGATAGTGAGCATTGTGAGACTCTGAAGGTCTCTGTGCCATAGGGACAGACATGGGTAGATTTCCTGTCTGTTCTCTAATCTTTTGTGCAATAAATTCACCTCAGCACTTACACATATTCAAACAGGTGTCTGCGTTGTCGACGGAGACACCTTCTCACACACATATTTGCTCTATCTCCTCCTTAGGGGAGCCTTTTACCTCAGACATGTCGACACACACGCACCGACACACCACACACACAGGGGATGCTCTATTTGAAGACCGTTCCCCCACAAGGCCCTTTGGAGAGACAGAGAGAGAGTATGCCAGCACACACCCCAGCGCTATATGACCCAGGAATCACACAGTAACTTAGTGTTAATCCAGTAGCTGCTGTTATATTATTTTTACGCCAAATTTATGTGCCCCCCCCCCCCCCTCTCTTTTTCACCCTCTCTATCGTGCAGAGGAGAACCTGGGGAGCTTCCTCTCAGCGGAGCTATGGAGAGAAAATGGCGCTGGTGAGTGCTGAGGAAGAAGGCCCCGCCCCCTCAGCGGTGGGCTTCTCCCGCAATTTTGTGTAAAATTAATGGCGGGAGCTCATGCATATAACAGTGTCCAACTGTATATATGCTGCTTTTGCCAGGAGGTACTTAATTGCTGCCCAGGGCGCCCCCCCTTGTGCCCTGCACCCTACAGTGACCGGAGTGTGTGGGTTAGTGTGGGAGCAATGGCGCACAGCTGCAGTGCTGTGCGCTTCCTCATGTGAAGACAGGAGTCTTCTGTCGCCGATTTCGATGTCTTCTTGCTTCTGCCGGCTTCTGTCTTCTGGCTCTGCGAGGGGGACGGCGGCGCGGCTCCGGGAACAGACGACCAAGGTTAAGATCCTGTGTTCGAACCCTCTGGAGCTAATGGTGTCCAGTAGCCTAAGAAGCGCAATCTAGCCGCAGTTAGTAGGTTTGCTTCTCTCCCCTCAGTCCCTCGTATCAGAGAGTCTGTAGCCAGCTGAAGCTCTCTGAAATTAAAAAACCCAACTAAAATAATTTCTTATTAGCAAGCTCAGGAGAGCCCACTAAATGCACCCAGCTCTGGCCGGGCACAGATTCTAACTGAGGTCTGGAGGAGGGGCATAGAGGGAGGAGCCAGTGCACACCAGTAGTACTAAATCTTTCTTAGAGTGCCCAGTCTCCTGCGGAGCCCGTCTATTCCCCATGGTCCTTACGGAGTCCCCAGCATCCACTAGGACATTAGAGAAATAAATTTTTATATATATATATATATATATATATATATATATATATACAACAGTTATATTGTATATGTAACAGAGACTCTGATATTGGCCACAGGCTTAAAATCCTGATGATTTTGCTGCCTAAACGCAGCTTAATTATTGGGGCCTCTCTGCGGGCTTCCTCCCCCCCCTCTCTCTCCTGCAGAAGAGTATTATTTGCAGATGCAGCCTATATTCTGGCTGCCGACTTCCCCCACACTGCTCCCCCCACGTTGTTCAGCAGACGGGAGACGGGGAGTGCAAGTCTTACCGCGGCCGTTGAAGGACTGCACGTTGGAGATTGGTGAGCGGGCCGCGGCAGCAGCTGTCCGCGGTCAGCTCAGCCGCTCAGCCCACCAGAGCCGTACCGGGGTAGGGAGGAGGAAGGCTACGCGGACGCCGGAGAGCGGCGAGCGTTCCTGCGGTAGTGGCGGAAACTGCTCGCTAGCTACCCCTGCAAGCAGCCAGCGGCGCCGGGTGACCCAGGAAGCGTAGAGCGGCCTGCGCAGTGCCGGGGTTCGCTCGCTGGCTCCCTCTGCAAGTGGAGAATTATAGTGGCAGCAAGGGGTTTTACTAGTGGCAGGCAGCAGGGGAACGTTTTGTATATACACAGACACATAGCCATTAAAGTATAGAAACATACAGTCCCCCCATAATGGGCGGCAGCGTGAGCTGACCGCCTGCAAGGGACAGAAAAAGTAAGTAAGTGAGCGGTGGCAGTGAGAGCTGCCTACCGCTCAGTACCTGCACTACCTGCGGAGGCCATGACGGGACTTCTCTGTAAGCGCCGTCCTGCGTCCGTATCTCCCTCCCTGGGGGAGAAGCAGGTAGGGCCGATTTGAAAAACCGGCGAGGGGGTACCTCTTAGAATTCCAGCTTGTAACCTTGGGAGACAATTTCTATTGCCCAGGGATCCACCTGTGTGCGAACCCAGATGTGGCTGTAAAGTCGAAGACGTGCCCCCAGTGGGGCGGACTCCCTCAGCGGAGCCCCAGCGTCATGCTATGAACTTTGTAGAGGCCGGGGAGGACTTCTGCTCCTGGAAACTAGCTGTGGTTGGCAGCTTTATCCCTTTGCCCTTACATCTGGCAAGAAAGGACGATCCCCGTGCTTCCTTGTTACTCTGTGACCGAAAGGACTGCATTTGATAATGTGGCGCTTTCTTAGGCTGTGAGCGAATATAAGGCAAAAAATGTATACACTTGCCGTAGCTGTGGAGACCAGGTCCGAGAGATCGTCCCCAAACAATTCATCACCCCTGTAAGGTAAAACCTCCATATGCTTCTTTGAGTCAGCATCACCTGTCCATTGCCGTGTCCATAGGACTCGTCTAGCAGAAATGGACATAGCGTTGACTCTAGAATCTCTTTGAGCATCCCTCATATATAGGACAGCATCTTAATATGACCCAGGGTTAATAAAAGGGTATCTTTATCTAAGGTATTCTGTCGATAAGGTATCCGTCCACGATATTACAGCGCTACAAACCCAAACCGGTGCTATCGCCGGTCCGAATAAGGTACCTTTTTGGATAAGCGTGTCAACGTCTTGTCTACCCTTGGGAAGGATTCCCACCGTATCCTGTCCTCGACCGGGAAAGGATACTGTCACGATCCGGGTATCTGGACGCCATTACTTACCCTTCAGATGCCTCCTAAGGCTGGCTCAGCGTTCCAGGACCGGATCCCGCTGTTCCTGAGTTTCCACATGCAGAATGTCAGAGTGGTTGTCTAACCTAGTTCCAGTTTGTCTCTCTCCTGTGGTTGTCTTCCAGGTTCCAGCTCCTGTCTCCAGACTTCTGCTATAAGAGACCCGCACCAGCATTCCATCTGCGGTGTAGCCTGACTCTCCGATCCATTCTGGACTCACCTGTTTCCAGCTACAACAATCACCTGCTTCCAGCCCAGCTTCCAGCAGTGTACAGCTTCTCTTAAAGGGCCGGTGTCCTTTCTGCAGTTTACCACTCTCCACCGGTATTATTATTTCACCGCTCTCAAACAATCACCTGCTTCCAGCCCAGCTTCCAGCAGTGTACAGCTTCTCTTAAAGGGCCGGTGTCCTTTTCTGCAGTTTACCACTCTCCACCGGTATTATTATTTCACCGCTCTCAAACTTCAAACTTCCTTATTATTTCATCGCTCTCAAGTTCGTTTATTATTTAACTGGTCCCAGCCAGTATCCACTCCGTATCAACAACAGTCTGGTTCCAGCCAGTATCCACAGCAGCCGTTTTATCTTCAGCAGCCCAGCCTTTCCTGGAACACCGGCTGGTACGATCCTGGGTTCTCTCCATTGCTACAGTCAGGCCTGGTAAGGACTTTCCAACTAGAAGATTATAAGAACTGTCTCACACTACCAGTGCCTGTGGCCCTTGCCACCCTGTAGTACCCAGGAATTGTATTTATCCTCTGTTGACTTTTATGTTTCCTTTTACTGCTGCTGTGTTACGGAGTTTGTCATAATAAACATCATTGACTTTTATCCTGGTTGTCGTGGTCACGCCTTCGGGCAGTTATTCTACATGTTACTTACATGTCCAGGGGTCTGATACAACCTCCCAGGTTCCGTTACATCTCAGCCCCTACAACTGAGGCTGCCTCCCGTCAGCTCAGGCCCTCAGTTGTGACAGTAAGCACTGACCAATGAATCCAGCCGGAGACCAGGATCAAGCGGCCAGGCCGATGCAAGAACTAGCAGCCCGACTTGAACATCAGGAGGCTGCACAGGGCCACATCATCCGCTGTCTCCAGGATCTCTCTACACGGCTGGATGGGATTCAAACGACCCTCCGTGGACCTGGCACGTCCGGTGCGTCCACTACAGTGACACCAGCTGTAACCCCACCCACCTTACCCATTTCCAGTCCACATCTTCATCTTCCAACGCCAGCAAAATTTGATGGATCTCCAAGGTTCTGCAGGGGATTTCTCAATCAATGTGAAATCCACTTTGAGCTTCTACCTGGCAATTTCTTCAGTGACCGTACCAAAATTGCCTATGTCATCTCCCTTCTCAGTGGCTCAGCCCTTGACTGGGCATCACCTTTATGGGAGAAGTCTGATCCCCTGCTATCCTCCTATACTGACTTTGTAGCTACATTCAGGCGCATCTTCGATGAGCCAGGCCGGATAACATCTGCTTCATCTGAGATTCTTCGTTTACGCCAGGGAACACGTACTGTGGGACAGTATTTTATACAGTTTAAAATCCTGGCATCCGAACTGGCATGGAATGACGAGGCCCTGTATGCTGCATTCTGGCATGGCTTATCAGAACGCATCAAGGATGAGTTAGCTACCAGAGACTTGCCCTCTAAGTTGGATGAGCTAATTTCTCTTTGCACGAAGGTTGATCTACGTTTCAGAGAGAGCAACCGAGCGAGGAAGATCATCTACTCCTAAATCTTCTGCTCCTCCTCCTCGTCAACCATCTCCATCCAAGGATGAGCCTATGCAAATTAGTCGTTCCCGTCTATCTCCCGCTGAGCGCCGAAGACGTCTCTCTGAGTCTCTCTGTCTCTACTGTGCAGCTCCGTCGCACACTATCAATGCCTGTCCCAAACGTCCGGGAAACTCCAGATCCTAGCTCGCCAAGGAGAGGGCCGGCTAGGAGTAATGATCTCCTCTCCATCTCCTCATGACTGTAACCTCCCAGTGTCGCTCCAAATTGCTCAACGTTACAGGAACGTCATTGCCCTCCTTGATTCCGGAGCAGCTGGGAATTTCATAACCGAGCTTATGTTAAACGGTGGTCCCTACCCACCGAGAGACTGTCCTCGTCCGTCTCATTGACTGCCGTGGATGGCAGCAAGATTTTTGACGCAGTCATTTCCTTAAGGACTCTTCCAGTTCGTCTGAGAGTGGGAGTTCTTCATTCTGAGTATATTTCTTTTTTAGTGATTCCAAGAGCCACACATCCAGTGGTTTTAGGCCGTCCATGGTTCCGTCTCCACAACCCATCAATTGACTGGACGACTACGCAAATACTGGCATGGGGTCCCTCCTGTGCTGAGACTTGTTTAGCCAAAGTTCTTCCTGTTTGTTCTTCCTTCCCCAGGTCAACTGATGTTCCGCCTCCTCCATATCAAGACTTCACGGATGTGTTCAGTAAAGCCTCTGCTGATATCCTTCCTCCTCATAGAGAATGGGACTGCCCAATCGACCTCATTCCAGGGAAGGTTCCACCGCGAGGCCGAACTTATCCGTTGTCTCTGCCCGAGACACACTCCATGGAAGAGTACATCAAAGAGAACCTGGCGAAGGGTTTCATCCGACCATCTTCTTCTCCAGCCGGCGCAGGCTTCTTCTTCGTTAAGAAGAAAGACGGTGGTCTGCGTCCGTGCATCGACTACAGAGGTCTGAACGACATTACCGTCAAGAACCGATACCCTTTACCCCTGATTACCGAGCTCTTTGATAGAGTTAGTGGTGCAACCATTTTCACAAAGCTGGACTTGAGGGGTGCCTACAATCTCATCCGAATCCGTGAGGGTGACGAGTGGAAGACCGCCTTTAACACCCGTGACGGACATTATGAGTACCTCGTCATGCCCTTCGGATTGAGCAATGCTCCAGCAGTCTTCCAGCACTTCGTGAATGAGATCTTCAGGGACATCTTGTACCGCCATGTCGTGGTTTATCTAGACGACATCCTCATCTTTGCTAATAATCTCGAAGATCATCGTTTCTGGGTAAAAGAGGTTCTTTCCCGTCTCCGTGTCAATCACCTCTATTGTAAATTGGAGAAGTGTGTGTTTGAAGTTAAAACCATTCCGTTTCTAGGTTACATTGTGTCCGGTTCCGGACTAGAGATGGATCCTGAGAAACTCCAAGCAATCCAGAATTGGCCTATACCCTTAAGCCTCAAAGGGGTCCAGAGGCTCTTAGGGTTCGCCAATTATTATAGAAAATTTATACGAGACTTTTCCCCCATTGTGGCGCCTATCACTGCATTAACCAAGAAAGGTGCTAATCCGTCCAAGTGGTCCGAGGAAGCTACACAGGCCTTTCACCTTCTGAAGAAACGGTTCATCTCTGCACCAGTTCTGAAACAGCCTGACACCGACTCTCCTTTTATCTTAGAGGTAGACGCCTCCTCCGTTGGAGTAGGAGCAGTGTTATCCCAGAGGGCCAAAGATGGACATCTACATCCTTGCAGTTTCTTCTCCCGGAAGTTCTCTCCAGCTGAGCGCAACTATGCCATTGGCGATCAGGAGTTGCTAGCCATCAAGCTCGCTCTGGAGGAGTGGAGATACCTGTTGGAGGGAGCTTCCCACTCAATCACCATACTCACCGACCACAAAAATCTTTTATATCTCAAAGGCGCACAATGTCTGAATCCTCGTCAGGCCAGATGGGCACTTTTCTTCTCTAGGTTTGACTTTAAACTCCAGTTCTGTCCGGGTTCTCAGAATCGTAAGGCCGATGCCCTTTCCCGCTCATGGGAGCAAGAAAATGAGTCCGAGTCTGCAGACAAGCATCCTATTATTAATCCGTTGGCATTCTCCACGGTAGGGATGGACTCTACGCCTCCACCAGGGAAAAGTTTTGTTAAGCCAGTTCTAAGGAAGAAGCTCATGCATTGGGCCCATGCTTCCCGTTTTGCTGGACATACAGGCATTCAGAAAACCCTTGAATTTATTTCTAGGTCCTACTGGTGGCCAACTCTGAAGAAGGACGTTATGGAATTTATTGCCTCCTGCCCAAAGTGTGCCCAACACAAAGTCTCCCGCCAGTCGCCTGCGGGGCAACTGGTTTCATTATCTGTTCCCCGTCGACCATGGACCCATTTGTCGATGGACTTTGTTTCCGATCTACCTATCTGCAACAAGTTTAATACCATCTGGGTGGTAGTTGACCGGTTCACCAAGATGGCACATTTCATTCCTCTCACCGGTCTTCCGTCAGCTTCCAAGTTGGCTCAAGTGTTTATACAAGAGATCTTCCGACTTCACGGTCTTCCTGAAGAGATCATCTCGGATCGTGGAGTACAATTTGTAGCCAAATTTTGGCGAAGTTTGTGTCAAGCCCTCCAAGTCAAGTTAAAGTTTTCCACGGCTTACCATCCTCAGACCAATGGTCAAACCGAGAGGGTGAATCAGGACTTGGAGGCCTTCCTCCGTATATATGTGTCTTCCTCTCAAGATGACTGGGTTCAACTCCTTCCTTGGGCCGAGTTCAGCCACAACAATCAATACCATTCCTCATCTTCTTCTACACCATTCTTCATTAATTATGGATTCCACCCTAAAGTCCCAGAATTCCAACCGCTTCCCGCAACTTCTGTTCCAGCAGTGGATGTCACCTTGCGTCAGTTTTCAAATAACTGGAGGAACGTCCGCGCAGCCCTGCTTAAAGCCTCATTCAGGTATAAGAAGTTTGCCGATAGGAAGCGTAGAGCGGTTCCTGCTCTCAAGGTGGGTGATCGTGTGTGGTTGTCCACGAAGAATTTGAGGTTGAGAGTTCCCAGCATGAAATTTGCACCTCGCTACATCGGACCCTTCAAGATTGAACAAGTCATCAATCCTGTTGCCTACAGGTTACAGTTACCATCCTTCTTGAAAATACCCAGGACATTTCATGTTTCTTTGTTGAAACCGCTGATCCTGAATCAGTTTCATTCCGCACTTCCTCCAGCTCCCAAAGTTCAGACTCAACGGGGAGTCGAGTACGAGGTGGCCAAGATTTTGGACTCACGTTTCCGTTACGGTCAGTTACAATACCTCATTGACTGGAAGGGCTATGGTCCTGAAGAACGCTCTTGGACCAATGCCTCAGACGTCCATGCTCCTGCCTTGGTCCGAAATTTCCACGCAAAGTTTCCTTTAAAGCCTAAGAAGTGTCCTGGGGCCACTCCTAAAGGGGGGGGTGCTGTCACGATCCGGGTATCTGGACGCCATTACTTACCCTTCAGATGCCTCCTAAGGCTGGCTCAGCGTTCCAGGACCGGATCCCGCTGTTCCTGAGTTTCCACATGCAGAATGTCAGAGTGGTTGTCTAACCTAGTTCCAGTTTGTCTCTCTCCTGTGGTTGTCTTCCAGGTTCCAGCTCCTGTCTCCAGACTTTTGCTATAAGAGACCCGCACCAGCATTCCATCTGCGGTGTAGCCTGACTCTCTGATCCATTCTGGACTCACCTGTTTCCAGCTACAACAATCACCTGCTTCCAGCCCAGCTTCCAGCAGTGTACAGCTTCTCTTAAAGGGCCGGTGTCCTTTCTGCGGTTTACCACTCTCCACCGGTATTATTATTTCACCGCTCTCAAACAATCACCTGCTTCCAGCCCAGCTTCCAGTAGTGTACAGCTTCTCTTAAAGGGCCGGTGTCCTTTTCTGCAGTTTACCACTCTCCACCGGTATTATTATTTCACCGCTCTCAAACTCCAAACTTCATTATTATTTAATCGCTCTCAAGTTCGTTTATTATTTAACTGGTCCCAGCCAGTATCCACTCCGTATCAACAACAGTCTGGTTCCAGCCAGTATCCACAGCAGCCGTTTTATCTTCAGCAGCCCAGCCTTTCCTGGAACACCGGCTGGTACGATCCTGGGTTCTCTCCATTGCTACAGTCAGGCCTGGTAAGGACTTTCCAGCTAGAAGCTTATAAGAACTGTCTCACACTACCAGTGCCTGTGGCCCTTGCCACCCTGTAGTACCCAGGAATTGTATTTATCCTCTGTTGACTTTTATGTTTCCTTTTACTGCTGCTGTGTTACGGAGTTTGTCATAATAAACATCATTGACTTTTATCCTGGTTGTCGTGGTCACGCCTTCGGGCAGTTATTCTATATGTTACTTACATGTCTAGGGGTCTGATACAACCTCCCAGGTTCCGTTACATCTCAGCCCCTACAACTGAGGCTGCCTCCCGTCAGCTCAGGCCCTCAGTTGTGACAGATACGCTATAAGAATCCTTTTGCCAATCTGCAGTTTCTTGTCTGGAGATTCCCAAGCTTTTTCAAATAACTCGTTCAGGTCATGAAAAGGGGTAAAGGTTACCTCAGGTTTCTTTCCCTTATACATGTGTACCCTCGTGTCAGGGACAGGGGGTTCCTCTGTGATATGCAAAACATCCTTTATTGTAATAATTATATATTGAATACTTTTAGACAATATTTGGCTGCACTTTTGCATCACCGTAGTCGACACTAGAGTTAGAATCCGTATCGGCATCAGTGTCTACCATTTGGGATAGTGGGCGCTTTTGAGACCCCGAGGGTCCCTAAGACATAGAGGCAGGCAGGGCCTGACTCTCTGCATAATTCCTGGACTCAGCTTTGTCCACCTTTTGTGTAATAAATTTACACTACTACTTAAAACATTCCACATATCCAAGTCGTGTCGGTGTTGCCGACGGAGACGCCACCTTTATTTGCTCCACCTCCTCACTAAGAAAGCCTTCTATCTCAGACATGTCGACACACCACACACTCAGGGAATCCTCTTATCTGAAGACAGTTCCCCCACAAGGCCCTTTGGAGAGACAGAGAGATTGTATGCCAGCACACACCCAGCGCCAATAACCCAGGAAACATAGTATGTTTACCCGGATAGCGCTGTGTTTATGTATTTGTGCCAAAATATGTGCCCCCCTCCTTCTTTAAAATCCTCCTTCACTGTGGTAAGCAGGGGAGAGTCCGTGGAGCTTCCTCTCAGCGGCGTGCTGTGGAGAAAATGGCGCTGGTGAGTGCTGAGGAACAAGCTCCGCCCCCTCAGGCCCAGCCTGTATATATACTTATTGCCAGATTTGGAGGTCCTTATTGCTGCCCAGGGCGGCCCCTGCGCCCTTACAGTGACTGCTGTGTGTGTGCTTTGTGGGAGCAATGGCGCACAGCGCTACCGCTGTGCGTTACCTCAGTGAATATCTGAAGTCTTCTGCCACCTTTGAAGTCTTCTTTCTTCTCATACTAACCCGGCTTTTATCTTCCGACTCTGTGAGGACGGCGGCGCGGCTCTGGGATGAACCCCATGGTGAGAACTGTGTTCCGACTTCCTCTGGAGCTAATGGTGTCCAGTAGCCTAAGAAACAGACCCTGACATTAAAGTAGGTCTGTTTCTCTCCCCTCAGTCCCTCGCTGCAGGGAGTCTGTTGCCAGCAGGCTCCCTGAAAATAAAAACCCAACAAATACTTTCTTTTCAGGAAAACTCAGGAGCGCTCCCTGTAATGCACCCAGTCTCCTCTGGGCACCATTATAAACTGAGGTCTGGAGGAGGGGCATAGAGGGAGGAGCCAGTGTACACCCATGCCTAAAGTTCTTTCTTAAAGTGCCCATGTCTCCTGCGGAGCCCGTCTATCCCCATGGTCCTTACAGAGTCCCCAGCATCCTCTAGGACGTAAGAGAAACAGCAGCTACCCGAATAGAGGAGAGTCCATGAATTTTGGACATTAACTCTATTAAAAGATTTTTACATATTAACATCTAGTAGCTCATCACACAGACACTAAGAGCACAAACACACATATATTGGCTATATATTAACCATATTGGCTAAATTTATTAACTCCAAATCCAGACCTCCATGGGTTAATAAATTTGATTTCCATTGATAATTTTTGTGTGATTTTGTTGTCAGCACATTCAACTATGTAAAGAACAAAGTATTTAATAAGAATATTTCATTCATTCAGATCTAGGACGTGTTATTTTAGTGTTCCCTTTATTTTTTTGAGCAGTATATATATATATATATATATATATATATATATATATATATATATGCAAAAGACAAATGAGGGGCGCGGAGTGTAAGTATAAAATTTGAACAGTTACTTTAATTGTAGTACATAGATACATACATCTCAGTTTTGATAAAACGGCACAGTCAGTCCCCCTCGGTGTCTCCGGATCACATCCGATAAGGAGACCTCCCGCCGGCGCTTCACCGCTCACCGCTCTCCGGTTAATGCGTTTTAGAATCAGGACAGCATGCAGGACGTTAGCACGTCAATTCAGTCGTTATCACACCAACGCGTTTCAACCATCAAGGTCTTCGTCAGGGGGTGTGGCTATTGATGGTCTAATCCCGTATTTATACACACAATGTTAATTAACCAATTGATCACACATCAGGTGAAATGGTAAAACAATTTACACTAAAAAGTTTTAAAACGTTCCAACACATCCACAGTACATCATTACAAAATATTGCACTAGTTATATATCGATACATTGAAAGTAATAATAAAACAATTTCTTATAATTTATATTCAAAATACAATAAAAAATATTTTCAGCCGTTAATTAGGCACAGGTGGCATATATTATAATGGGAAACAACAACCCCTTCATACAGGGGAAAGAAAAATGCATTTATAAATTTATTAAAAAACACATATATATATATATAAAAAAATATAGAAATATACATAAATTACTAACAGTAACACGAATCATAAAACTTGATAATTATGTTCCTGAAAGAGAGAAAAATAGATCTAAAGGGAGACATAAATGGACATAAGTCAAACTTCAATATAAATATACATGCATTGCTTAAACCACCATATATGGAATATATTTTATATACCGATATCAAAAATATTGCAAAGAATTAATATAGAGGCGGATCACTAGTAAGCAGGGCAAAGGATCCAATGGATCGACAACAATGCCCTCCAAAGTGAACCAACTCCACACCAATCTAATGCAAAAAAGGTATGATATCATATGTTTCATTTAGTCCATCCGGACTCAGTGTTTTTAGTGTATGGATCCAGTATGTCTCTCTTTTACTCAGTTTCTTTAAAATATCACCACCTCTAGGATCTGGAATAATATGTTCAATGGCTTTAAAACTGAAGTTGTTACGCAATAATCCTCCATTGCAGGAAACAAAATGTTTGGGAACCGAATGGTTAATCAATTTATTAGTTATACTCCTCATATGTTCTAGTACTCTTATTTTAAGCTGGCGTTTAGTTTTTCCAACATATCTAGCCCCACACTGACACTCCAGCAAGTATATAACAAACGTGGTTTGACAATTTATTAACCCCTTAATATCCCAATATTTAGTCCGATCAATATTCCATACTTTTTTCCTCTCTTTACTAACAAACGGGCAGACTTTACAGTGATTACATGGAAAACATCCATTAGTATTTTTCAACCATAGTTCATCTTTAATAACAGGAAGATTACTTGGAGCTAAAATATTTTTGAGGGTTTTTGCTCGTTTATAAATCACTTGTGGTTTATTGGGAAGTACTCCTTTAAGGACTGGGTCAAGTTCTAAAACACTCCAATGTATGGAAAGGATTTTTTATTTGTCTATTTTGAATATTGAAACCAGTAACAAATGGAATAAATGGTCTGTCACTTTTATTCCTCTCCTTATATATTAATAAATCGCTCCTCACTAATTTATCTGCTTTTTCTTTACATTTATTAATTACTTTAAGGGGATATTTTTTCTCCTTGAAACGCTCCACATATAATTCTGCTTGTTTTTCATACATTACCGTATCCGTACAATTTCTTTTTACCCGCAAAAATTGGGAATAGGGGATATTAGAAACCCAATTTTTTAGGTGGCAGCTGTTAAAATGGATATAATTATTACTGTCCACCTTCTTAATGTATGTGTAAGTATTAATATTTTTCCCTGGAGTCCATTCACTGGTATCCAACACCAAATCTAAATACTCAATTTTTTGACTTTGAAAATTGGAGGTGAATTTAAGATTATGTTGGTTGACATTTATAAATTTCATGAAGGAATTAAAATCGTCTTGAGTACCCTTCCAAACGATTAATATGTCATCTATGAACCTATTATATTGAACAATATTTTCCAAAAACGGGTTGTCTTTATAAATGACTTCAGATTCCCACTTGCCCAAGTACAAGTTGGCGAAGCTCGGCGCATACGGCGTACCCATCGCACAGCCTCTTTGTTGGTTGTAGAATTGACCCTCAAATAAAAAATAATTATTTTTTAAAACATATTCAATACAAGATAAGATGAATTCTCTCATAGTCTCTCCCATTTCATTATCACCTCTTAAAAAATATTCAATAGCATCTACACCTTCTTTATGTGGTATGCTGGTGTACAGTGATTCCACATCAACTGTACACCAGCTATACCCTGGATCCCACTCCAGTTTACTCAAGATATCTAGTATATGTGTAGAATCCTTAACAAATGACTTCAAGGTAGGTACATATTTCTTAATGAAAATATCAACATACTGAGACAATTTTGCTGTTGCCGAATCTATACCAGCTATTATAGGACGTCCTGGTGGTTTTTTGAGACATTTATGTATTTTCGTTGCAGTAATAATTATATCCATTTTAACAGCTGCCACCTAAAAAATTGGGTTTCCAATATCCCCTATTCCCAATTTTTGCGGGTAAAAAGAAATTGTACGGATACGGTAATGTATGAAAAACAAGCAGAATTATATGTGGAGCGTTTCAAGGAGAAAAAATATCCCCTTAAAGTAATTAATAAATGTAAAGAAAAAGCAGATAAATTAGTGAGGAGCGATTTATTAATATATAAGGAGAGGAATAAAAGTGACAGACCATTTATTCCATTTGTTACTGGTTTCAATATTCAAAATAGACAAATAAAAGAAATCCTTTCCAAACATTGGAGTGTTTTAGAACTTGACCCAGTCCTTAAAGGAGTACTTCCCAATAAACCACAAGTGATTTATAAACGAGCAAAAACCCTCAAAAATATTTTAGCTCCAAGTAATCTTCCTGTTATTAAAGATGAACTATGGTTGAAAAATACTAATGGATGTTTTCCATGTAATCACTGTAAAGTCTGCCCGTTTGTTAGTAAAGAGAGGAAAAAAGTATGGAATATTGATCGGACTAAATATTGGGATATTAAGGGGTTAATAAATTGTCAAACCACGTTTGTTATATACTTGCTGGAGTGTCAGTGTGGGGCTAGATATGTTGGAAAAACTAAACGCCAGCTTAAAATAAGAGTACTAGAACATATGAGGAGTATAACTAATAAATTGATTAACCATTCGGTTCCCAAACATTTTGTTTCCTGCAATGGAGGATTATTGCGTAACAACTTCAGTTTTAAAGCCATTGAACATATTATTCCAGATCCTAGAGGTGGTGATATTTTAAAGAAACTGAGTAAAAGAGAGACATACTGGATCCATACACTAAAAACACTGAGTCCGGATGGACTAAATGAAACATATGATATCATACCTTTTTTGCATTAGAATGGTGTGGAGTTGGTTCACTTTGGAGGGCATTGTTGTCGATCCATTGGATCCTTTGCCCTGCTTACTAGTGATCCGCCTCTATATTAATTCTTTGCAATATTTTTGATATCGGTATATAAAATATATTCCATATATGGTGGTTTAAGCAATGCATGTATATTTATATTGAAGTTTGACTTATGTCCATTTATGTCTCCCTTTAGATCTATTTTTCTCTCTTTCAGGAACATAATTATCAAGTTTTATGATTCGTGTTACTGTTAGTAATTTATGTATATTTCTATATATTTTTTTATATATATATATATATATATATATATATGTGTGTTTTTTAATAAATTTATAAATGCATTTTTCTTTCCCCTGTATGAAGGGGTTGTTGTTTCCCATTATAATATATGCCACCTGTGCCTAATTAACGGCTGAAAATATTTTTTATTGTATTTTGAATATAAATTATAAGAAATTGTTTTATTATTACTTTCAATGTATCGATATATAACTAGTGCAATATTTTGTAATGATGTACTGTGGATGTGTTGGAACGTTTTAAAACTTTTTAGTGTAAATTGTTTTACCATTTCACCTGATGTGTGATCAATTGGTTAATTAACATTGTGTGTATAAATACGGGATTAGACCATCAATAGCCACACCCCCTGACGAAGACCTTGATGGTTGAAACGCGTTGGCGTGATAACGACTGAATTGACGTGCTAACGTCCTGCATGCTGTCCTGATTCTAAAACGCATTAACCGGAGAGCGGTGAAGCGCCGGCGGGAGGTCTCCTTATCGGATGTGATCCGGAGACACCGAGGGGGACTGACTGTGCCGTTTTATCAAAACTGAGATGTATGTATCTATGTACTACAATTAAAGTAACTGTTCAAATTTTATACTTACACTCCGCGCCCCTCATTTGTCTTTTGCATGGTAACCATTGAGCCCGTGGTACGGCTCACATCTTGAGGAGGCTGCAGAGGACTTGCTTATTCAAAGGCGATTTCTTCAGGAGCATTTAATTAACTTTGACAAAGACTGTGATTTGGTGGATCAGCGCATATACTCTTCAATTTTATATATATATATATATATATATATACATACACACACACACACACTGAATCAGCCTTTCACCACAAAAGGCGCCTCGGCAGGTTCCACTAATAGTTAAATCTGCCCTCAAATGTGATCATCCAGTCTCCAATCTAGGGGAAAAATAAGAATTTACTCACCGGTAAATCTATTTCTCGTAGTCCGTAGTGGATGCTGGGGACTCCGTAAGGACCATGGGGAATAGACGGGCTCCGCAAGAGACTGGGCACTCTAAAGAAAGATTTAGGACTACCTGGTGTGCACTGGCTCCTCCCCCTATGACCCTCCTCCAAGCCTCAGTTAGGACACTGTGCCCGGAAGAGCTGACACAATGGGGTTTATTTACTAAGATTCGTATATTTCAGAATCATGTTCAAGTTCAATCGCGACTGACATCGACAGTGTAAACTTGCAACTTTTTGAATTGATTACGACTCATTTACTAAGCGTTCGTATTCGTATTTTTTCAATCTTCCGATGTCGATGTCATTCGTGCTTTTCTGCTGTTGATTGCGGCCGCGTTTGCTATTTCGCGGCCGCGTTGGGGTTTTTTTTTTTACGACTGCGTCACAAGTCTGTTACGGCAGTGATTTGGAATTTGCTGCCGCGTTTTGACTTCTAAGTTTCGTTTACGTCACGCGGCCGTGATTGGTTGTATTCGTAAAGGAGGAGTGTCTGTGCATGTTACTATAAAAACGCCCCAAACACTCCGCACCTCGTGGGTTTAGCTAGTGGAGAGGAGAGAGGAAGGTGTATTTGGAGTTGGTGAGTTTGGTGGAGTTTTTGGTGGATTTGGAGAGGAGTTTGGTGATTGTTGAGTGCTGTACTGTGTGTGTTAGGAGTCTTGTGAACTTTGTAGTATTGTTTTTTCCCAGTTTGTAAACTTTTTTGTCCTTGTTTTATTATTTCAGTCTTTTGTCATTGTTTGTGAGTGAGTGAGCGTGTGTTGGCTGTGTGGTGTGTAGTAGGAGTAGTGGAGGAGTGTGTTTTGTGTTTTCATTTTTCAGTGTTTTATGTTGTTTGTCATGTCCGACTCAGAGGTCAGTGTGGTGGCGGAGGTTAGTGAGGTGGAGGCTGGTAGTGAGGTGGAGGCTGGTAGTGAGGTGGAGGCTGGTAGTGAGGTGGAGGCTGGTAGTGAGGTGGAGGGGGGTAGTGAGAGGGAGGAGGTTAGTGAGGAGGAGGAGGAGGGGGTGCCTGTTGCTGGATTTTCCAGTGATAGTGATGGTGTTGTGGCTCCGCAGCCACGCACCACTACCAAGACTGGCAGGAATATAAAGTTCAGCTATGCTGAAAACATGGCGTTGGTACGTGAGCTGATGAAGCACCATCGCCAATTGTTTGGTCAGGATGCTGCCAGGGTGTCCTCCCGCAGGAAGTCTGCCCTGTGGGGGCAAGTTATACTTGCTGTAAATAGTGAGGGTGTGGTGAGGCGGACAGAGGACATGTGCCGCAAGCGATTTTACGATATTAAGCGGCGTGTCAAGGCCAAGATGGCCAAAGAGTCCAAATCTGCACGTAGAACCGGAGGTGGGCCACCTTTACGTGTAAGCTATCGGGACTGGGAGGAGCCTGTGCGGGCATTGATTCCTGGCGAGGTGGTGTCTGCTACTCATGTCCGGGATTCGGACCGACCCACGCAGGATGGTAAGTTTGTTTTGTATTATTGTTCTTAAAATGTGTGTTCAATTTCTTTAATGTAATTTTTAAAGTTTTAAGGATGTTTTTTTTGGCAAAAAACAGATTGCATGCCTATGCTCCCTTAAGGTGTGTTTGTTTTTTGAATGTGTTTTTTTGCTCCTTGGTTTTTTTTTTTTTTTTTTTTTTTTATAACAAAAACATGTGCATTTTTTTTAAATGTTTTTTTTTTTTTTTTGGTGCAATTTTTTGCGATAATGCTTGAACATGTGTGTTTGTTTTAAATCCTCAAAATGTATTTGTTTTAAGTAAAAACTTAAAAGCGGGGCAATTTTTAAAACATTAAATTATTTTAAAATTGCCAAGTACTGAATCTCTGCAATATCTGAGTCCAAAATCTTTTAGGTATAAACTTTATTGTGTGCCACATCAAGTACATTTTGATATTCAACTAAAAATCATGAATATAGAAGCTCTTAAGCTTATTTTTTTTATGGAAACCAAACCAAATAGATGCTTACAGTACATTAATGGTTTTCACTGGTTCATTTGACAAAAAACATGGTAATAATGTTGGGGTCACTTTTTCCACAGTCACACAGACCAGCCGCCCAGACAGGCCTCAGACCAGTCAGGATGATGGTGGTATTGCAGGTAAGTCTTCACTGTAGTCACATATTCTGAAAACACATAGAAGTACAAAATAATAATGCTAAATTTTGCACCTAGGTTCTGCTTCTGGAAGCCGACCTCCTGTAAGGCGCCCATCACAGGGCTTGGGACACTTACCCAGGAGGCCAACTAAGACACGGCGTCTTGGCTCTGATTCTGCACCTCCATCATCCCCACCCAGGCGAAGACTATCGGCAGTGTCACCCCAGCCACCACTGGCACTATTGGCGAGTTCGCAGAGTGATGAGCCCAGATCACCTCAGTTATCTGGTGAGTAAAAACATAAATTAAACACATAAGCAATAATATACACAGTACACTTAAGATGTTGTTAGTTGGTTTGGAGTTTACATGTTTTCCTCAACAAGCAATGTGATGTAACGTCTTCAATTGCTCAAGGTGCTTTATTAAAAATAGATAAGGTCTTAGTGGATGGTCTAGACAACCTATTTGTATGAAAAGAACAGATTTGAGTATACATTAAGCACACACACGTTCAAATTTTTCAAAAATATGAAGACAAATAAATTTTGGGTCAAAAAAATAAACCTATTACAGTGTTCACACATCGCCCCTGTCCAGTATGTAGATGGCTTACTTGCTCAGCTCCTCTGGACTATACAGGTAAGTAGTCTATATCGTGGTGAGGGGAGGGAATCTAACAGTGTAATGTTGTGGAGGGAAGTTAGTTAGGTGAGGAATATGCTAATTTGCCAATGTTTGCGCCTGTGTTGTTTTTTTAATCAAAAAATGTTAACAATTTTTTAAGTTGCAAAAAACAAGAGCTACTAATGCAAAAATGTAGTTTTAGGAATGTAATAATGTGTTGCATTAGCCTTGACAAATTCGAAAAATTACAACATTGCATGTTGCCTACCCCATACAGAGCACAACTTGATGTCCGCCGAGGACCAGCAGGGACCAGAACAACAGCCATCCTTCACACTGCAATTAACAGCTGTGGATCCAAGCATGCCAATCCAGTTGCAGGATATACCCCAACCATCCAGCAGTCCACAACTGGCACAAGCTCCGCCCCCAAGCCAAATTCCGGACGATTTTTGGGCAAGTTGGACAAGCCAACAGGCCCAAAGCAATGCCACCCTGACCCAACATACACAACACCTTGCCAGTCTGCCCCATCATCTACCGCGTATTAGTCGCAACTCGGGCAGACTAATAGTACAAGTAGGGAGAATGGCTACCTCTATGGAGCAAATTAGGGCAGAAAACAGCCAAATGAATGCTAATTTATCCCGCATTATAGATGAACAACAGCGACATCAGCAGGCACTAGTTCAGATAATTCAACACAATCAAGTGGTGAATGAGGCCTTATCCAGGATTGTAGCCAGCCACACTGCTACAAACACTCAGCTGATTGCCAGTTTAAATAATCTGAGCAGCAATATTGCTATGATGGGTGCTCAGCAAGTTACCTCCAGCTCGGGAACCACGACCCCTGTTCAAACGCCAGTAACCTCCCCTGTCCGGCGTTCATCAAGAGCACGTGCCAGTGAGCCAGCACCCAGCACACACAAAAGAAAAAAATAACATAAAACTTTTTGTGCAAATAAATAAAAGAATTTGTTAAAAAAACACATTCCTGTGTCCGTCTCCAAAATTTAAGAAGCTGGTCTGTATGTATGTAGTTATGTTTTTCAAGGGTAATGACTGTAAATGTTTTGTTAGCATCAACTAAGCACAATGGACACACCACTATAAACAACAAACAGTAAGTAACAGAACACACAATAGAAAGTAGAGCAAAGTGTTTAGTGAAGGATAATTACAGCATAATAAAACTTACCTGTGTCAAAGTCAGAAAAATGTCTCTATGCACGTTGCCATATTTGCACCGCACACTGGTCCGCGCTGCGCATGCGTACGCTCTCCCGTGAAGGCGCATACCCGCGATAGCGTGCACTCGCAGGCGCGGTATGCGTATTTACGGTAGAGTTTATGTAGTCGTAGCGTGCGACTCATTCGTTACAAATGTTCACAATTAATGTAGTTTGTAGATCATGGTCCCCTTGATAGATTCTGAAAGTTTGGTTAAAATAGAAGGTCCCTGGTTAAAGGAATCCCTCTTTGTATTGTACGAAGGGTCTGACAGGAATCATACAGCAGTGTTTGGTACCCATCGGAAGAGTATTTAATTAGTAATATTCCGGTGTTGGTTTGGAGCGTATTAATCGCTCGTGCGAATAGTTATGGACATAAGAAGTTTATGTCCATTACTATTATTTACACATACTCAGGTATGCAGCGGGAAACCCAGTTTCCCACCCACCTGAGCTGTTGGAAATCGTCACAGCCCACCTGTATGAATCACCCTATGACCTTTTGTTATGATGCAGGGCCGAATTCCTTCGGCCAATGGACAATGGGATTGTAGGACCATGAGATTGCATTGTGTGTGGGGCATAAATAGGCAGGCCGACCACATCCAGCTCTCACTCTCTCATCAACGGTTATCTGCTGATAGCCGGGAGCTGGATATCGAGGCGCAGGCGATCATACCCTTTGTGCGTAAGTTTCTCTCCGTAATCATTGTCTTTCTGTGAGCCAATTTCTCTCATCTCTCTCTCTCTCTGTTCTGTTCTCTCATATCTCCCCTAGACTAGGCTAGTATTGTATTGTATTAGATAGTATTGTATTGTATTGCATTTAGGTCAGTGTAGTATTGTCTTTTTGTATTTATTGTTTAGTTCTGTGGTTAGGAAGTCTCTGTTATATTGTAGTGTATCATTTGTACTGTTATCCCCTTTTTCAAATATTAGATATAATACAGTTAATAGGCTTTGGAACCTAAACCAGTATCTGTGTATTTTCTATAGTGTTAAGTGTTCACTTGAGCGTCGGTGACGCTCAAGCAGCTTTGTAGTTAGTCAGGTTACACAAGGTTGCACTTACACCCTGTATTCACATTAAGTTATTCTGTGTATTTCATTGGTATAAGGTTTAAACATTAAGGTATAGCGTTGTGAGCGTCTGCGCCGCTGGTGACCTCCTCGTGGTCTCGAGCGTATGCTACGCCATAGCGAATCATTACTCTAGTCATAACCAATAACGTGTCCTGTGATCACTGGGCCGTGAGCGAACGTGACGCTTGAGCGTCTCGCTTACGGCGGAGCGATCGTTACGCAAATAGCGTACCCTTACGGTACTTCTTAAGCAAACAGCGTACAGTGTTCTTAGACTTCATAAAGGGTTGTTTATACGACAAAAGTATTTAGAATTGTCAATTGGGGACTCGTCCTATCCTTCTCATATCCGCACTAGGTAGATCAGCAGACATTATCCCCCAGCAAAGGGTGGGAGGTTGTCTCCCAGTGCTGACGGGATAAGCGTCTGCTTCGCTTAGATAAAGAGTGCTGAAGGAATCCGGGAACCGGAAGTAAGAACAAAACGCTTGTGTCTTTTAAAAACTGTTTTATTTCTCTTCTGTCTTGCGTATACACGCACGCATACATTTATCTGCATTTCTTTTTCAATTTCGTATATCACTATTCCTGTTTGCCAATTTTTATAGTTGATAGAAAGTGCTAAAAAGAGATTTGCTGTTATTTCATAGTAAAGGTAATAGTTAAAGTATAGAACAACACACGATTTGTCTAGGAGACAAGGCAGTCAGTGTGGATTGCGGTAGATGATCAGGGATCATTTACATTGATAAAAGTATATATTGTGTTACGGTGGATCTTTGCATTGCGTACACGTGTCGCTAACAAAGACTAGCGTACGCAATCCAAAAGGCAGACGCACGCAGCGTACATTACGCAACGTAGCGTCTGGTTACGCTCACGTAGCTCAAGTCACGAAAAAGGTGAATTAGCGCAAAGCGAGAATTAGCGCAAAGGCGATAAGTAACGCACAGCGGTAGATAACGCGAAGCGGTAAATAACGCAAATCTATTTTTTGGAAAAAAATCTGAAATTTAGTTTAACAGATCCTGCTCCTAATTGGTAACACTGTTGGACTGAAGACAATTTCTGCGCAGAAATAGATATAGAAACAAAGTGTACATGTGTTGAGTGAGTGTGGTTTTGTATACATAAGTTTATACAACTTTAAGGTGGAACCAAAAGGAAAGCCGGGTACTCGTCAAGGGACATACGTGTAAGTGACATATACGGTGGCTAGGGAGGCATCCCTGGTTAAATAATATTTGAGCATTAGAGTATAGCGGACCATAAGGTAACAAGACCAGGAGGTCATAAGGTAACAAGACCAGGAGGTCGTAAGGTAAAAGGTCCGCTATAAAAGTCCAGTGGCACAACGCCTGGGGTGTTGGTGCAGAACCCATATAGGCCATACAAGCTCTTGCTGAAGGAATCGCGTCCGGAAACATCGATTCCATTGATCTTTCAGTACATAACAAGTAGTGCTTGTGTACTGAACGATTGGACCGCACGTAATTGTGTGCAGTAGTTAGTAATCTGACCTAATACCATTAGAGTAAAGTGGTCACAAACGCTATTTGTACATTCTGACGTGATTTGTGTAATTTTTTATTTTTAAAGGGAAGTTCGCTGGTCACTCAGGAACTATCTAACAACCCCACCTTTACTGGAAAGAGTAAGTGTCCTGCGGGTAACCCTCATATGTTCCAGTAAACTGAAGGTTCCATAGGGGCCCTGTATCGAGTACGCCAGCACCACGTCGGTGTGATCAGGTCGTATTGGTCGAGGTGGGCGAGTGAGTGGGGTACTCGGTAAACCGCCACCGCCGGCCTACTGTGGAGTAATTTGGTTGTCTGTAAAGGCTTGCTGAAAACCTTGATACAGAGATCCAAGGAGGACTAAGCAACACCTGCAGACTATGGGGGCCAGTTGCTCAGGTAGGGGGCGATCAACCTTGGTTCAGGTTGATTCTGTGAACCGACCAGTTGGGTCGGCACGATATGTAATGTGTGAAAAATATGGAAGTCACACCGAATCTTTATGTGATGAATGGGAGAGAATGACTGTACAAGACAGGGACAAATTCCCAAGAATAGGTAGCTTTAGTCCAGAAGTGTTGCAAAATTTAAGGAGGAGGATATGTCTCGTAAAATCAGCAAAGAGACGAATTCAACATCATGATTATTTACAGTTATGGCACCAGGAAGGTGAGATACAGAGAGGTTTGGCTCTGGCGGCAGGATCTGGGGCAGTCAGGAAGCTGATAGCCACAGCTCCTCCTCCACCATACATTGCAGGAGAGAAGTTGATTGCGGAGAGAAACGCACTGGGTTGTAAAACACAAACTCTTAGTAACCCTGTAAATGTTAATGATGTTAACCAAATAACTCATGCAAGTATTAACCCGTGCAAGATGTACCCTGTTTTGAACCTTCCTCAGGAGTGTGATCAAGAAGACGATTCAGCAACAATTTCAGCTCTCTCTCTTGCAGCCACCATAGCAGAGACCACAGTAGGCACAGCGACACCCACGAGATTAGTGAAAGCCCCTAGCGGAGGGATAGGTGAGGTCGTGTCAACGGGTAAGTACGGCACCATGCACTACACTGAAACAATTGTACCACAACAAGCAGTAGAATCTACACAGGAAGAGGCTGTTAGAATTGCTCCTGTAAGGGTAATAGCAGTTCCCAATGGAAAAACAGATGTGTCTGGAGCCACTCCCATAAGGAACATTGCCATGTACACTCCATTTTCCAGAATGGAATTAAGAACAATAGTGTCCGAATTTCCTGACCCCAGAAAGGACTTAGTTGCTAGCCAAAAATACATCAGGGATCTAGGTAACACTGTAGAACCCAACAACAAGGATTGGCAGATACTGCTAAGAGCTTGTTTACCTTCCAATGTTGACGCAACTCAATTTTTAGCTGACTGTGCATTGGATAAAGATGTACCGCTTACAGACGTGTACAACAAGGATAATGTAAAAAGGATAAATTTACAGCTAAAGGAGTATTTCCCAGCCGTTGTTAAATGGAATAAAATATTTTCCATTAAGCAAAAGGAGTCCGAAACGGCAACAGAATATTTTCACCGGGCACTATTAGAAATGGCAAAGTACACTGGTATAGAAGACATTAAGACCAACCCAAACCATCGAGAAGTAGCAGTATCTGTACTGATGGATGGTTTGAAAGAAACATTAAAAGCTAGGGTACAGACCACGCAGCCATGTTGGCGAGGTCTGTCAGTGTCCACATTGAGAGAGGCTGCTATTGATCACGACAGAAACATCACTAGGCACAGGGAATCGCAAAGTGATAAGTTGATGTCCGTAAGTATACAGGCGCTGACCACAAGGCAGCCTGCGTATGTACCACCGAATCCTGTGGGTAAGGCAAGTGTAATAACATGTTTTTCTTGTAACAGACCGGGACACTTTGCACGAGAATGTAGAACAAAGAATGTACAAAGATCTTTTCAACCCCCTAGACAACAACACAACACACGACATTGGGAGCAGGGTCCACAGAGGCGGAGTTTTGAGCCACATACAGGGGAAACAAAAAGATATCCCCCGAACAGAGATTGGCATGCCTCTGGTAGTTCCCAGCTAACCCCCTCACAAGTAGTTGCTGCCAACGGGATTCAGGGAGGTCAGCATACCCAATAGGGGTGTGGCCATACCTGTAATCTGCACCCAGTTAAGTTGATTGCTAGTCTTGGAAGCGAACCAGAAATTGCAATCAATGTAGCTGGTAAAACTTTAAACTTTCTTGTAGACACAGGGGCGGCCAAGTCAGTGATAAATTCGACAGTGGGCATGAGAACCACTGGTAGGACAATTCCAGCCATGGGAGTAACAGGAGTAGTCCAGCACTACCCTGTTAGCAAACCAGCCGAGATTACAATAGGGCCTTTGCATACCAAGCATTCCTTTTTGCTGGCTGCATCGGCACCAACTAATCTCCTGGGAAGAGACTTACTATGTAAAATGGGTTGCGTCATTTATTGTACTCCTGAAGGTGTATTCTTGGACATCCCTGAGAATCACGCTCAGGAAGTACGAGACATGTTAGACTCCCCATCAAAATTAATGTCACATTCCATTATGACAAATAGGAATCCATCCCAAGTAGAAGAGATGACATCTCAGATACCAGAGTCACTTTGGACAAAAGATGGACAGGACACTGGATTAATGGCAAACGTAGCTCCAGTAGTTGTACAAGTAAAAGATGGTAGGATAGCTCCAAAAATCCCACAGTATCCTCTGAAGCCAGAGGTGGAGTTAGGAGTTTTCCCAGTAATAGAGCGCTTGCTACAACAGGGCATTCTAGTAAGAACGTCCAGCACAGCAAATAGTCCCATCTTCCCTGTTAAAAAGAGTGAACAGCACTATTAAAAATAAATTGAGTAAAGTAATGACAGAGACAGGATTGACGTGGCCAGAAGCTTTACCCATTGTTTTGTATAGCATCAGAACCACTCCCAGGTCCCCCCTTAATCTGTCTCCTTTTGAAATCTTGTTTGGTCGACAACCGCATGTCATGATTAACCCTCAGGATGATTTGAAATGTAACAATGAAGTAACTGTAAAATACTTAATTAACATGAGTAAACAGTTGAGGAATCAAAATGATAATCTGAAGTTGGTGATTCCTGATTTACCAGATAGTAATTGTCATGACATTGAACCTGGGAATTATGTAATGATACGAAATTTTCTACGCTCAGGTTGTCTTATTGATAGATGGGAAGGACCATACCAGGTCTTATTGACTAGCACCACAGCATTGAAGGTTGCTGAGAGAGAGACTTGGGTCCATTCATCCCACTGCAAAAAGGTTGCTGATCCAGAGAAGTCCCGTGATAAGGAACAGACGGTAGAGGTTGTATCACTAGAGTGTCTGTTCCAGGAGGACTGAGGCAGCACCTGAGCCTTGAAGACCGAAAGCAGTTGTCGACTCCCTTCTCCCTTTTATTGTTTTTCTCCACTTCCCAGCCCCTCTCCCTTAAAATTTCTTTTTCCCCCTTCTCATTCTTCTCTATTTCCTCCTCAAAGATGGACTTGCCCCAAGAGACTGTGATCCGGATTTTGATGTTAACCATGATGTTGACCAGAGCAGTCTGTTCCGGCGAGAGTACCATAGAGGTCGAAAGAGGTTCTGGAATGGGTTCCGATTATGATGATGGAGGCGTAGTTTTCCAAGATCAACCAAACCAACAAGCAAAGGCGAGTATCAGAAAACGATCCGATAGAAGAAATTGTGATGGATTGTTAGCTGAAGAAAATTGTATCTGTAGGCTCTGTGATAATCTGGTTGAAGATGGATGCATAAAGAAATGCCAATCTAGTTTTAATATCCATATGGACCGGCATCCATTGAGTGACTATCACTCCTTAGTGGGTAACGTGTTAAACCAAACAGATTGTTGGGTATGCTCTCAAGTACCTCAGGGTCACAGCAAATCAGGGCTAGTACCATTTCCTTTAACGTTAGGGGAGGTACTTGAGCTAAGTGGTGGGAGACCGGTGGATCGGAGGTTTAACATCTCCAGCCCTCCTAGTTTGAAGCTCCACCAATACCATGTGGATAGGTCCCTCTTATGTTTCAACATCTCCAATCCCAGAAAACCGGGAAATTGGGAAGTGTCATGGAGCAACCTTACCATGACCTTTTCACACAGAGCAGATAGAATGCCTACAGATACAGAGCTCGTACGCCATATAGCCAGTAGAGGAAAATCTTTTCGGTATCGATATACCTTAGGAAATAGGATTACTAGAGTTGGAGAGGTATCACCAGGATACTGTGCACATATCGTACAAACTGATACGTGCATTAAGCAGATGGAAGAATTAGGGTCAGGAGATTTCACCTGGAAGGTTTGTAACATGGTCATGTCCTTCTCCGTCCCTTATGTTCTCCCCGATGACGCATATTTCATATGCGGGAGAAAGGCGTACAAGTGGCTTGCCCCAAACTCTGAAGGATTGTGTTATATTGGAAAAGTATTGCCTGAAGTGATGACTGTTACACATGACAAAATGAAGGACATACACCGTGGTGCCCAAGCTCCTTATACTCACACTCATTACGAGCACCGAGTTAAAAGACAACTGTCAGAAAGGTTAGAGCATCCGGCCTCTGATCTTATCCATGAATCCACCGGGATTCAGGTTCTGGTAGCGTTAGATTTCACTCGTACCGCTCGAGGTGTGATGAATTATAGATACATTTCCGCACTCGCCAATTTGTTAGATAATATCACTGAAATGTATGATGACACGTTTAGATACACTGGAAGAGAACTTCAAGCCTACAAAACAGAACTAGTTCAGCATAGGATGGTTCTTAATTATCTTACAGCAGTAACAGGCGGATATTGTGTTACATTGGCAACACAGTACGGCATAAAGTGTTGCACGTATATCACAAATAGCACCGAGGACCCGGTAGAGGTCATAGACCAAAAGATGGACGATATTCTCCAATTGAAGTGGGAATTTCGTCGAAAACACAATCTCACCCTTGCTGCTGTAGGTAATGAGCTGACTGGTTGGGTGTCATGGTTGAACCCGCGAAATTGGTTCTCCGGTTTAGGAGACTGGGCTCAAGGAGTCATAATGGATGTTGGAAAGTTTCTACTATGTATCTTGGGTGTCGTTATATCGATTGGATTGATATTTAGATGCGGGCAGGCTTTAATGAGGTGCAAACAAAGTACAAAAGTGATGAGCTTGAGGAGTGAGGAAACCGTAATTAACCTGGATTTGATTTATGACCCAATGATAGAAACCAGAATGTGATGAAAATGCGATTATACGGTCCGTTTCTTTCACCTGTTTTTCTGCTTTTCTCCAAGATACAAAGACCCCCTTGGACGAGGAAGTTGACGAGACGCTATACAGACAACAGACAAGCACCAAAGAAGAAGATTTGACAACTTTAAATATGGACACTTGATGAACTTTGCCATGGATCCCCAGTTTCCCTAGTATTTTTAAACTCACGCTAGCCCAACATTTTTGTAAATCTGATGGCTCAGACAAAGCTATTTGCTCATGCCCAAGGAGCAATACAGCGCAAAGAAGACGACTCTCAACAGATACCGAACACAACTTCAACAACAGATGTACATTTCCCTGACATAGAATATCATTGCATTTTTCGTAAGTGTTCTTTATCTTCATCTCTACAACCCACAGGTAACGACACACATAGACGATAGGGAATACAGGCACAGATAGCAGCAACCACATACCTCCCCCATTCATGTATCATCAACTAAAATGTGCATCCCCATTTTGTTACAACCACAGCCGAAATGAGCTCGGTAGAGTTTGACAGCCCATCCACAGACCTGTACCACAGGATAAGAAGGAATTCAAATGTATACTTCGCAATACCTCGAAGCTAGATTTACCACACGTACGGCACGATGATACATGACCCTCCAAACATGGACTCATACACACATGCTTCTACTTTCTCACTAGGTCATACCCTCTTCACACCTACTCCACTCTTCTCCCCTACCCAACCATGGAAATCAATTAACCCCTGACTTACATTTTTCTCCTTAAATATTTTAGAAGGTGGCAGTTATTATTGACTGCCAAAGGGTGGACTGTCAAAGTCAGAAAAATGTCTCTATGCACGTTGCCATATTTGCACCGCACACTGGTCCGCGCTGCGCATGCGTACGCTCTCCCGTGAAGGCGCATACCCGCGATAGCGTGCACTCGCAGGCGCGGTATGCGTATTTACGGTAGAGTTTATGTAGTCGTAGCGTGCGACTCATTCGTTACAAATGTTCACAATTAATGTAGTTTGTAGATCATGGTCCCCTTGATAGATTCTGAAAGTTTGGTTAAAATAGAAGGTCCCTGGTTAAAGGAATCCCTCTTTGTATTGTACGAAGGGTCTGACAGGAATCATACAGCAGTGTTTGGTACCCATCGGAAGAGTATTTAATTAGTAATATTCCGGTGTTGGTTTGGAGCGTATTAATCGCTCGTGCGAATAGTTATGGACATAAGAAGTTTATGTCCATTACTATTATTTACACATACTCAGGTATGCGGCGGGAAACCCAGTTTCCCACCCACCTGAGCTGTTGGAAATCGTCACAGCCCACCTGTATGAATCACCCTATGACCTTTTGTTATGATGCAGGGCCGAATTCCTTCGGCCAATGGACAATGGGATTGTAGGACCATGAGATTGCATTGTGTGTGGGGCATAAATAGGCAGGCCGACCACATCCAGCTCTCACTCTCTCATCAACGGTTATCTGCTGATAGCCGGGAGCTGGATATCGAGGCGCAGGCGATCATACCCTTTGTGCGTAAGTTTCTCTCCGTAATCATTGTCTTTCTGTGAGCCAATTTCTCTCATCTCTCTCTCTCTCTCTCTGTTCTGTTCTCTCATATCTCCCCTAGACTAGGCTAGTATTGTATTGTATTAGATAGTATTGTATTGTATTGCATTTAGGTCAGTGTAGTATTGTCTTTTTGTATTTATTGTTTAGTTCTGTGGTTAGGAAGTCTCTGTTATATTGTAGTGTATCATTTGTACTGTTATCCCCTTTTTCAAATATTAGATATAATACAGTTAATAGGCTTTGGAACCTAAACCAGTATCTGTGTATTTTCTATAGTGTTAAGTGTTCACTTGAGCGTCGGTGACGCTCAAGCAGCTTTGTAGTTAGTCAGGTTACACAAGGTTGCACTTACACCCTGTATTCACATTAAGTTATTCTGTGTATTTCATTGGTATAAGGTTTAAACATTAAGGTATAGCGTTGTGAGCGTCTGCGCCGCTGGTGACCTCCTCGTGGTCTCGAGCGTATGCTACGCCATAGCGAATCATTACTCTAGTCATAACCAATAACGTGTCCTGTGATCACTGGGCCGTGAGCGAACGTGAGCTTGAGCGTCTCGCCTACGGCGGAGCGATCGTTACGCAAATAGCGTACCCTTACGGTACTTCTTAAGCAAACAGCGTACAGTGTTCTTAGACTTCATAAAGGGTTGTTTATACGACAAAAGTATTTAGAATTGTCACCTGTAAAATATCGCAGGATCACTTCTTGACGTACCTGCCTCCCTACAATTGTACTCACACTGTCACCAGATGTATCTAACTCCTCTGCTTGCTGACTGCTTTCTCCCTCACCATGTGCCAGATGTTGACTTAAACACAGATTATGGAGAAAACAGCAGCAGAACACAATTCGAGTCACCTTTGAGGGACTATACAACAAAAGGCCACCAGATTTATCAAGACACCGAAAACGTGACTTCAGCACCCCAAAACATCTTTCTATCACATTCCGCGTAGCCTTATGTGCATGATTATAACTGTGTTCAGCAGGAGAATCAGGTACGGACAATGGAGTAAGGAGCCAAGAGTAGCAGCCGTAACCCCCATCACCTGAAAAACATATATAGTCAACATTAGGACATATGTTAGATTATTCTCTCACCTCCTCCAAAATCTAGGCTGTGGTTAAAAGACATACACACATAACATTTTCAACATACCCAACAGCCAGCCATCAGGCATTTGTCCCTCCTCAAATTTATCGAAGAGCGATGACTGACTGAGGATGAAGGAGTCATGGCAGGCACCAGGGTAACCTGCAACAACACTCATAATTTTTAAGTTTGCATCACAGACCACCTGGACATTAGTTGATTGATCCATATGCCTATTAGTATATATATACTGGCGGCCCTTAGGTGATCTCAGCTGAACGTGTGTGCAATCTATGGCCCCCAGCACATTGGGCATGCCAGCAAGCTCATAGAAAGCTACCCTGACAGCACTCCACTCCGACTCCTCAGTAGGGAAGCAGATTGAGGCTTTAATGTGTGGCTCCAACACATCCAAAACCTGAGTGGACATTAAATAAGCTAAGGTGAGTGTCATGTTAGGTATTCTCTACAATACTGTGGTGTTTCAACTTACACAAGCAACACTTAGCCATAACCGCATATGTATTTTTAGACTCACCTGCATCAAAGATTTTGAAAAGGTGGGCTGTGAGATCCCAATGACGTCGCCTGCCACAGCCTGGAAGCTCCCAGTAGCCATTAAGTGTAACACAGCCAGGAGTTTGTGTAGGCCTGAGACAGAGCGAGAGCGTGCTGTCTCAGGGTCTATGCCCAGTTTGACAAGGTCATACAGGTGAAAAATGTTGTTTCTATTTAGGCGGAACATCTGTATGACCCTATCATCGGACAATGCATTTAGGTTTAAACGACCTCTAAAAAAACGAGGCTGGCGCAGCCTCCGCGGTACCTGGACAACCTGTTGGCCATGTTCACTTACCTGGTCCTGATTCCTGGAATTCTCATGGAGCAGTCTAACGTATCCCACAGCCAACAAAAATCCATTGCCACACACCACAGCCGCCATTTCAGAGTGAGAGAAGTTCAGAATGTGCCTGAATCACTTTTATAGGGCCAAAAAAACAGGTGTGAGTAATGGATAATTCAGTTCACATGTAAACGCGGTTTTCAAAGGCTGGCGCGTTTTTTTTTAGGAAAAAAATGCGAATCGTAATTTTTCGCGGCCGCGAAACCATTTTCGCGGCAGCAAATACAATTACGAATGGTTAGTAAATGACCGAGATTCACATCTAAACAGGCGTAATTTGACCGATGGTGTATTCATTCGTAATTTTTCACTTGGACAAGAAAAAAAATACGAATGGCCTCATCACTGCCGTGATTACTGTTTAGTAAATGACCGAGATGCCACTTAGAACAAAAAACGCCATCACGGTCAAAATCGGGAGCTTAGTAAATATACCCCAATACGGAAGGATTTTGAATCCCGGGTAAGACTCATACCAGCCACACCAATCACACCATATAACTCGTGATAGGAACCCCGGTTAACAGTATGATAACAATGGATCCTCTGAACAGATGGCTCGCAACAACAACCCGATTTGTGTAACAATAACTATTTACAAGTATTGCAGACAATCCGCACTTGGGATGGGCGCCCAGCATCCACTACGGACTACGAGAAATAGAATTACCGGTGAGTGCGGATGACTCTGCAGCACCGAATGAAAGAACTCCAGGTCCTCCTCAGCCAGGGTATCAAATTTATAAAATAAAGCAAACGTGTTTGCCCCTGACCAAGTAGCAGTTCGGCAAAGTTGTAAAGCCGAGACCCCTCGGGCAGCCGCCCAAGATGAGCCCACCTTCCTTGTGGAATGGGCTTTTACAGATTTAGGCTGCGGTAGTCCCACCGCAGAATGAGCCAGCTGAATAGTGCTACAAATCCAGCGCGCGATAGTCTGCTTAGAAGCAGGTGCACCCAGCTTGTTGGGTGCATATAGAATAAACAGCGAGTCCGTTTTCCTGACTCCAGCCGTCCTGGAAACATAAATTTTCAGGGCCCTGACTAAGTCCAGAAACTTGGAATCCTCCAAGTCCCTAGTAGCCGCAGGCACCACAATATTGGTTCAAGTGAAAAGCTGATACCACCTTCGGGAGAAACTGAGGACGACCTATCCATATGGAAAATCAGATAGGGGCTTTTACAGGACAAAGCCGCCAATTCTGACACACGTCTGGCCGAAGCCAGAGCCAACAACATAACCACTTTCCACGTGAGATATTTTAAATCCACAGTCTTAAGTGGCTCAAACCAATGTGATTTCAGGAACTCCAAAACCAGATTGAGATCCCAAGGTGCCACTGGGGGCACAAAAGGAGGCTGAATATGCAGAACTCCCATGACAAAAGTCTGAACTTCAGGCCGTGAAGCCAGTTCTTTCTGGAAGAAAATCGACAGGGCCGAGATCTGGACCTTAATGGACCCCAATTTGAGGCCCAATGTCACACCTGCTTGCAGGAAATGCAGGAATCGACCCAGTTGAATATCCTCCGTTGGGGCCTTCTTGGCCTCACACCAAGCAACATATTTTCGCCAAATGCGGTGATAATGTTTTGCGGTGACATCCTTCCTGGCTTTGATCAGGGTAGGGATGAGTTCCTCCGGAATGCCTTTTTCCTTTAGGATCCGGCGTTCAACCGGCCGCGGTAAGTCTTGGAACAGACAGGGTCCCTGCTGCAGCAGGTCTTGTCTGAGCGGCAGAGGCCAAGGGTTCTCTGCAAGCATCTCTTGAAGTTCTGGGTACCAAGCTCTTCTTGGCCAATCCGGAGCCACAAGAATAGTTCTCACTCCTCAGGTATGGAAAAAACACCCTAAGGTGAATTTTCTCCAGGCGCTGATGAGGGAGGTGCACCACAGCAGCTGAAACAAATGGGGTTGGTCAGACCCCCAAAAACATGGGTAGGTAGGAAAGGGTTAAAGCGCTAAAATGGTCAAATATGAGAGCAAATGGTCACATGAAAATGCACATTTATTGAGATAAAATGAACTTAAAATCGATTAAAAATTGGTAACACTGTAGAAAATAAGTACTAAATGCTGGAGGGCACAGTGAAGTGTCCAATCGTTATGTCTCTCCCAGTCCTGATAAGAATGCATAGACAATTCACACCTGTTCCAATAAAGCAGTCCCTTAATAGATATGCTCAAGGTATCCCGTTAATGTTCCATCAGGTATTATAGTTACCACCAGCGATTGTCCAAGGTGTTAAGCGGATAGACACTATTAATTTTTTGGATCTAACATTAGAAGCCAGGGACGGCAAAATACATACCTCCAATTACACTAAAGAAGTGGCAACTAATGCCTATCTGCACTACCAGAGTGCCCATTACCCCCCTTGGAAGAAAAACATCCCCCGGGGGCAGTTTTTACGCTTAAGGCGTAACTGCACGGAAGATAGCAAATATCTAGAACAAGCAAACTCTATGACGGAAGCGTTTCAATCAAGGGGTTATCCATATCCATCATTAAAGAAAATCATGCAAGAAGTCCTACATATAGATAGAGACACTCTTCTTAGACCCAAAATCAGTAAGATTCAACCTTCAATAGAACAGGACAGTGATCACACGTATAATACTCAGCAAGAAAATTTGGCTTTCATCTCAACCTACAACAGTGAGAGTATGTCGATTAAGAGAATCATATGTAGGAATTTTGGGATGTTAAACCAGGACACATTACTAAGAGGAACCTTGCCACACAGACCCAAGTTCATCTTTAAAAAGGGACGTTCCCTCAAAAATATCCTGGCACCCAGTTATCTCAAAACAGTTCCCCCAATAGATACAGAAGGAGGAATACGAGAATCTTGGATACCAGTACGTCCCCCTGGCTTCCACCGCTGTGGTGCAAACAGGTGCACCACCTGTAAACATATCCCTAAGAAAATAACATCGATCTCTATTGAGGGAAGTGAAGATTTCCATCTTAGTAATTTTATGAACTGTGACACCAATTATGTCATATACCTGCTGACATGTGCTTGTAATAAAAGATATGTGGGACGGACGACGAGAAGTATCAAAGTCCGATTTATGGAACACCGTCGGAACATTATAAACAAATCCCAGACACACAGTGTCTCTAGACATTTTAGAGACTGTCACAACAGCGATCCCAGCCTCCTAGGAGTAGTAGCTATTGAACACATTGTGAAAACCAAGAGGGGTGGGGATCGGTATAAATTATTATGCAAACAAGAGCTCTATTGGATGTTTAGGCTCAATACGATACACCCCTCTGGCCTTAACGAACAGGTAGAACTGAATCCAGTTCTATGATCCCCTCAGCTCCCCTGTTCTTTTAGTTAAACACTTCAGTATGGTGCTATATCCATACCCAACAGCTTACGAGAAATAAACTTTTTGTCTAATCGAATATTCCTAATTGTTTATCAAAACAAGTATTATTATTATTATCACTTTCTGTATGTGTCACTATTTCTTTTTTATATTCAGTATATATGTATTTTACTTAGACATATGTGATTTTTCAAGTGTCTTATCATTAGGATAAATTTGTTCTTATATGTTCATTATTAGCATTTATCATTATTATTTTTGTAGATATTATTCCTCATTAAGAAATGTTTTTTAGGTTCCCCCCTTCTCTACTGCCTTATTTATTCAATGGACTCATCACATTCACAATTAAGCACTTTACTATATATTCAAATATTAATTATATATACATGTTTTTTAATGCTCCTCCTTTGCTGTGGTGGTAGACAGTGCGGTGTGTGTTACCAGGTGACGCGCGCTGCGTTGTCCGCCACCATGGCAACCTTCACGCCCACTCGTCACCTTAGCAACGGCCGGAGAGCGGACCAATTCTTGCCGCTCCCACCCCTCAGATGTAAGCAAAACCCGATGGTCGCGTCACTTGGACGCGACCCCTATACTAGGTGACGTGCATTGTGTTATCTGCCACTATGGCAACTCCCACGCCCACTTGTCACCATAGCGACGGCCGGATAGCGGACCAATCCCTGCCGCTTCCACTCTTGATGTAAGTAAATCTCGACGGTCGCGTCATTCGGGCGCGACCCCCATACCACACGTGAAGCCCAGTGACGCGCACAGTGGGGACGCCCACGTGTCCTCGCCACTCGGACTCCCGGCCGCAGACTAATGACGTGGATTTAAACTCACAGGTGTCAGTTCCTTAGTAAGTGCTGAAATCCACCTGCCCTTATTTATGCTGATTGACTGTATGTAATATATGGATAGGTCTTCGAGCCCCTTTTATATAGGATTAATGGGAGATCCTTCTGCACTTTACTCCGGGTTTTCTTATTATCCCTCTTTCCCTTCTGAATTATGGAAGATACGTGATTTGATTCCTTATAATTGATTAAACTATAGCTATACAAGAAACAAAGTGTATTCTATCCATCATTTATTATGTGTTATTTATTCAACAATTTAAATTGTTTGTCTGTCATTTTGGTCACATAATGAGAGTATTTGGTCACTGTCAATCACATATGCAAATGAGCAACCATTTTGCAAAGGGTATAAAAACCCTGGATAGCAGCACCTCTATTACCTTGAAAAAGTTGCGTGACCGCAACGAAACGCGTTGGCGATTGGTGCTGTGTGTATCTACCATCTATAATCCTTTCCTGAAGACTCTCCACCTGGACCAGGTCCCTACTACTGGCTCATTTTGTGGACCCGTTCTGAAGATCCTCCATCACCCACAGCTTAACAAGGGACAAGCCGCTGCGGATGCCTATCCGCTTAACACCTTGGACAATCGCTGGTGGTAACTATAATACCTGATGGAACATTAACGGGATACCTTGAGCATATCTATTAAGGGACTGCTTTATTGGAACAGGTGTGAATTGTCTATGCATTCTTATCAGGACTGGGAGAGACATAACGATTGGACACTTCACTGTGCCCTCCAGCATTTAGTACTTATTTTCTACAGTGTTACCAATTTTTAATCGATTTTAAGTTCATTTTATCTCAATAAATGTGCATTTTCATGTGACCATTTGCTCTCATATTTGACCATTTTAGCGCTTTAACCCTTTCCTACCTACCCATAGTTCTCACTCCTCGCCTTCTTATTATTCTCAGTACTTTGGGTATGAGAGGCAGAGGAGGAAATACATAAACCATAAAGCGATCGCCTGAGGGTGCCTTGACCTGGCGCAATATCTTTTTAGCTTTTTGTTGAGGCGGGACGCCATCATGTCCACCTGTGGTTTTTCCCAACGGTTTACCAGCATCTGGAAGACTTCTTGATGAAGTCCCCATTCTCCCGGGTGGAGGTCGTGCCTGCTGAGGAAGTTTGCTTCCCAGTTGTCCACTCCCGGAATGAATACTGCTGTCAGTGCTAACACATGATTCTCTGCCCATCGGAGAATCCTTGTGGCTTCTGCCACTGCCCTCCTGCTTCTTGTGCCGCCCTGTCTGTTTACATGGGCGACCGCCGTGATGTTGTCTGATTGGATCAGCACCGTCCGGTTCTGAAGCAGGTGTCTTGCTTGGCTTAGGGCATTGTAAATGGCCCTTAGCTCCAGAATATTTATGTGAAGCGAAATCTCCTGATTTTACCACAGTCCTTGGAAATTTCTTCCCTGTGTGACTGCACCCCAGCCCCGAAGGCTGGCATCCGTGGTCACCAGGACCCAGTCCTGTATTCCGAATCTGCGGCCCTCTAGTAGATGAGCCCTCTGCAGCCACCACAGCAGCGACACCCTGATTCTTGCCGACAGGGTTATCCGCTGTTGCATCTGGAGATGGGACCCGGACCATTTGTCCAACAGGTCCCACTGGAAAGTCCTTGCGTGGAACCTTCCGAATGGAATTGCCTCGTACGAAGCTACCATTTTTCCCAGGACTCGTGTGCATTGATGTACAGACACCTGTCCTGGTTTGAGGATGTCTCTGACTAGAGATGACAACTCCTCGGCTTTTTCCACTGGAAGAAACACTCTTTTCTGGTCCGTGTCCAGAATCATTCCCAGGAACAGAAGACGTGTCGTCGGGACCAGCTGTGATTTTGGAATATTGAGAATCCAGCCGTGCTGTTGTAGCACTTCCCGAGAAAGCGCTACCCCCACTACCAACTGTTCCTTGGACCTCGCCTTTATCAGGAGATCGTCCAAGTACGGGATAATTAAAACTCCCTTCTTGCAAAGGAGTATCATCATTTCGGCCATTACCTTGGTAAAGACCCTCGGTGCCGTGGACAACCCAAACGGCAGCGTCTGGAACTGATAGTGACAGTCCTGTACCACAAATATGAGGTACTCCTGGTGAGGAGGGTAAATGGGGACATGTAGGTACGCATCCTTGATGTCCAGGAAGACCATGTAATCCCCCTCGTCCAGGCTCGCAATAACCGCCAGAGCGATTCCATCTTGAACTTGAACCTTTTGATATAAGTGTTCAAGGATTTTAGATTTAAGATGGGTCTCACCGAACCGTCCGGTTTCGGTACCACAAACATTGTGGAATAGTAACCCTTTCCTTGCTGAAGGAGGGGTACCTTGACAATCACTTGCTGTGAATACAGTTTTTGAATAGCCACCAACACCGCCTCCCTGGCAGAGGGAGTTGCAGGTAAGGCAGATTTTAGGAAACGGTGGGGGGGGGGGGGGGGGAGACGTCTCGAATTCCAGCCTGTACCCGAGATATTACTTGAAAGACCCAGGGATCCACTTGTGAGAGATCCCACTGAGCGCTGAAATTCCTGAGACGGGCCCCCACCGTACCCGGGTCCGTCTGAGCAGCCCCAGCGTCATGCTGTGGACTTACCGGACGCAGGGGAGGACTTCTGCTCTTGGGAACTAGCTGTGTGTTGCAGCTTTTTTCCTCTACCTTTGCCTCTCGGCAGAAAGGATGAGCCTCTAGCCCTCTTGCTTTTCTGGGGCCGAAAGGACTGTACCCGATAATACGGTGCTTTCTTTTGCTGTGGGGCAGCCTGTGGCAAAAAGGTTGATTTCCCAGCAGTAGCTGTGGACACGAGGTCCGAAAGACCATCCCCAAACAGTTCCACCCCCTTATAGGGCAAAACTTCCATGTGCCGTTTTGAGTCGGCATCGCCAGACCATTGCCGAGTCCATAACCCCCTTCTGGCGGCAATGGACACAGCGCTTATTCTTGATGCCAGCCGGCAAATATCCCTCTGTGCATCACGCATGTATAAGACTGCATCTTTCATATGCTCAATCGTCAGCAAAATATTGTCCCTATCCATGGTATCAATATTATCCGACAGGGAATCTTACCACGCAGCTGCAGCACTGCACATCCAAGCTGATGCAATCGCTGGTCGCAATATAATGCCCGTGTGTGTGTAAATAGCTTTTAGGGTAGCTTCCTGCTTCCTATCAGGGTGGCCGTATCCAGAGACGGTAGTGCCACCTTCTTTGATAAGCGTGTCAGCGCCTTATCTACCCTAGGGGGTGTTTCCCAATGTGACCTATCCTCTGGCGGGAAAGGGAACGCTGCCAATAACCGTTTTGAAATGATCAATTTCTTATCGGGGGAAGTCCACGCTTCCTCACACACCTCATTTAATTCCTCAGATGCAGGAAAAACTACAGGTAGTTTTTTCTCACCAAACATAATACCCTTTTTTGTGGTACCTGGGGTATTATCAGAAATGTGTAAAACATTTTTCATTGCCTCAATCATGTAACGGGTGGACCTATTGGAGGGTACACTAGTCTCATCGTCGTCGACACTGGAGTCGGTATCCGTGTCGACGTCTGTATCTGTCACCTGAGGTAGCGGGCGTTTTAAAGCCCCTGATGACATTTGAGACGCTGTGTAGCCGGCTGTCCTATGTCGTCAAACCTTTTGTGTAAGGAGTTGACAATTTCACGCAATTCCTTCCATAAGTCCAACCACACAGGTGTCGACCCCGCAGGGGGTGACATCACATTCATAGGCATTTGCTCCGCTTCCACATCATTTTCTTCCTCATACATGTCGACACAGCAGTACCGACACACAGCAGACACACAGGGAATGCTCTTACAGAGGACAGGACCCCACAAAGCCCTTTGGGGAGACAGAGGGAGAGTATGCTAGCACACACCAGAGCGCTATATATCACAGGGATATCACCTATAAAACGTGTTTTCCCCTTATAGCTGCATAATATATTTATACTGCGCCTAATTTGTGTCACCCCTCTCTTTTTTCCCCTTTTCTATAGTGCAGGACTGCAGGGGAGAGTCAGGGAGCGATCCTTCCAGCGGAGCTGTGAGGGAAAATGACGCCAGTGTGCTGAGGGAGATGGCTCCGCCACTTTTTCGTCGGGCTTTCTCCTGCTATTGTAAAAGTTCTGGCAGGGGTTAATAAACACCTATATAGCCCCTGGGGCTATATATGGTGTCAGTTCGCCAGCCAAGGTGTTAATATTGCTGCTCAGGGCGCCTCCCCCCCAGCGCCCTGCACCCATCAGTGACCGCAGTGTGTGGTGTGCATGAGGAGCAATGGTGCACAGCTGCAGTGCTGTGCGCTACCTTGGAGAAGACAGAAGTCTTCAGCCGCCGATTTTCCGGACCTTCTTGCTTCTGGCTCTGTAAGGGGGACGGCGGCGCGGCTCCGGGAACGGACGACGAGGTCGGGTCCTGTGTGCGATCCCTCTGGAGCTAATGGTGTCCAGTAGCCTAAGAAGCCCAAGCTACCACCACTTAGGTAGGTTCGCTTCTTCTCCCCTTAGTCCCTCGGTGCAGTGAGCCTGTTGCCAGCAGGTCTCAAGGAAAATAAAAAACCTAACATATACTTTCTTCCTAGGAGCTCAGGAGAGCCCCTAGTGTGCATCCAGCTCAGCCGGGCACAGAAATCTAACTGAGGCTTGGAGGAGGGTCATAGGGGGAGGAGCCAGTGCACACCAGGTAGTCCTAAATCTTTCTTTAGAGTGCCCAGTCTCCTGCGGAGCCCGTCTATTCCCCATGGTCCTTACAGAGTCCCCAGCATCCACTAGGACGTCAGAGAAATATAATTTCATTGTTTTGCTCTGCAGCAGATCCCGTCTATAGTGAGCAGGAGAATTATTATGGGTGCCTATCACTATTGCGAATGATGTGCCCAAAATGCAGGATAGGATTAGCCGCATAAAGCAGTTAAGGCGCCCAAAAGCCAAACTCTTGAATCTCACAAACTGGAAAACATTTAGGGGAAAAGTTAATCAATAAACCCACATTCTGAAATAATACATTTATTTGTTTTTATAATTTTCAAGCATCATGGGTATTTAAATAAGATATTTCATAGCTTTTGGGCCATCAATCCCTGTAGATGCAGTATTTTTTGCCGCATTTCTCTCAAATGTGCTGCGGGGTCGAACGCCTCCATCTTTTCCGGACCGTTGAAGCAGATCTCTGTGGCATAACTTTCATCATCCGCTTCTGATACCAGACTGGAGGCGTCCTTACACTGTGACCCAGAAGGAAGCAATCTCCCTGGAGGTACTGCCCGCTGACTGACGCAGTCTCCATCAGCCACGTCTGTATATGTCGGTGTCGGATGACTGCTGGACGGCGATCCCCGCTTCTCTTCCGCCTGTTTACTAGATTGCGTTCTCTGGAAGCTTATCACCTTGTTTATGCAGTTCTTAACGATTTCATGAACAAAATTGGCGTCCGAGTAGCTTTCTATCTCTACCTTCCCGAGATAATGGTAAAACTCGTCGTTCTGTCTAAATTGCTGACTGGTATCCAGAATATTATTTAACTGTGAACGCGCAGCTTCCTTTGATTGCATAATCTTCCACGAGTCGGTGGCTTCTGTTTCGCCTTCATTGGAGAAGCGGGGCTGCGCATTGCGCCTTTTCCTCTTATTCCATCTCTGCGTGAAGATCGGGCCGACTGGCCCTTCTTGGATTCTCTGTTTCCCGTGCTTACGGAGAATCTCAGCCAAAGTCACATGCAGCACTTTGAAGAAGATGCGCTCACCCGCAAACTTCACCACGGTAGCGGCTTCTTCGGGATGGTGGCGGAGCAGATAGTTCTTCTTGTGATATATGGAGCATATATGGAAGATGATATCAGATCTGGTGGCATGCACGGCGCAGAGACGACACATGTACTTGCGGATGTCCCCCTGCTCCTCTGTAATGTACTCCAGGCCAATCAGAGGCTCATCCTTCAGATAGGTGTCCAGGAAGTACTGTAAACTGGGCAGGAGTGGGACCTCTGCAGGGAAAACACGATTCAGGGTTTTCCTGTGCTTCTTCGAAAGGACGTGCTGGTCCAGCAGCCAGAGCGAACGGGTTATTACATTGCAGTGCACACAGGGATATTGCGGACGCATCAGCGATTCCATCTTCAATCGCGTTATTTCTAGCTGAAGTTACTTCCGGTTCCGGGGGATGTGACGTCGCGGCCACCAAAGTGGAACGCGAAGGGCGGAAGAGGAATAAGACAAGTGGAGGCTGCGAGTGTTGCCACGCCCCGCTCAATCTCGTTGGTTGCCGGCGATCACTGTCAGAGACACCGCGGCAATGAACGAGACCCAAGCAGCTGCTGCCAGCGAATGCCACGCCCCCGCCATCGGATTGGTGACTGGGTATCGCTGTAGCTGTGAGTGACAGCCTGTGGGGACGATATATGGCTGTGATTAATGCTCAGTCACGTGTCAGTATCCTCCCCTCCATAGTGTGACATGAGACGCTGCTGTGTTATCCTCAGATGCCCCAAATCCTATCAGTGTGCTGCAAATACCCTGACAGTCATAGGGGGGACAGGGAGATCCCACAGGGAAATATGTCTGGCCTGGTGCAGTTATCTTTACATGATCATAAGCATCACAGCTCCAGTGTAAATGGCACATAATGCTCATTACATGGAAAACATGGCTGGGGGAGCTTCCTGACATACTGCTGTTACTGACATATGTACCCACTGACACACTGCTGTTACTGACATATATACCCACTGACAACTGCTGTTACTGACATATGTACCCACTGACAGGCTGCTGTTACTGACATATGTACCCACTGACACACTGCTGTTACTGACATATGTACCCACTGACACACTGCTGTTACTGACGTATGTACCCACTGACACACTGCTGTTACTGGTATATGTACCCACTGACACACTGCTGTTACTGACGTATGCACCCACTGACACACTGCTGTTACTGGCATATGTACCCACTGACACACTGCTGTTACTGACGTATGCACCCACTGACACGCTGCTTTTACTGACGTATGTACCCACTGACACACTGCTGTTACTGACATATGCACCCACTGACACACTGCTGTTACTGACATATGTACCCACTGACACGCTGCTGTTACTGACATATGTACCCACTGACACACTGCTGTTACTGACATATGTACCCACTGACACACTGCTGTTACTGACATATGTACCCACTGACACGCTGCTGTTACTGACATATGTACCCACTGACACACTGCTGTTACTGACATATGTACCCACTGACACACTGCTGCTACTGACATATGTACCCACTGACACGCTGCTGTTACTGACATATGTACCCACTGACACACTGCTGTTACTGACATATGTACCCACTGACACACTGCTGCTACTGACATATGTACCCACTGACACGCTGCTGTTACTGACATATGTACCCACTGACACGCTGCTGTTACTGACATATGTACCCACTGACACGCTGCTGTTACTGACATATGTACCCACTGACACACTGCTGCTACTGACATATGTACCCACTGACACGCTGCTGTTACTGACATGTGTACCCACTGACACACTGCTGTTACTGACATATTTACCCACTGACAGGCTGCTGTTACTGACATATGTACCCACTGACACACTGCTGTTACTGACATATGTACCCACTGACACTGCTGTTACTGACATATGTACCCACTGACACGCTGCTGTTACTGACATATGTACCCACTGACACGCTGCTGTTACTGACATATGTACCCACTGACACGCTGCTGTTACTGACATATGTACCCACTGACACACTGCTGTTACTGACATATGTACCCACTGACATGCTGCTGTTACTGACTTATGTACCCACTGACACGCTGCTGTTACTGACATATGTACCCACTGACAGGCTGCTGTTACTGACATATGTACCCACTGACAGGCTGCTGTTATTGACATATGTACCCACTGACACACTGCTGTTACTGACATATGTACCCATTGACAGGCTGCTGTTACTGACATATGTACCCACAGAAAGGCTGCTGCTATTGACATATGCACCCACTGACAGGCTGCTGTTACTGACATATGTACCAACTGACAGGCTGCTGTTACTGACATATGCACCGACTGACAGGCTGCTGCTGTTACTGACATATGTACCCACTGACACGCTGCTGTTACTGACATATGTACCAACTGACACGCTGCTGTTACTGACATATGTACCCACTGACAGGCTGCTGTTACTGACATATGTACCCACTACAGGCTGCTGACACTGACATATGTACCCACTGACAGGCTGTTGTTACTGACATTTGCACTCACTGACAGGCTGCTGTTACTGACATATGTACCCATTGACAAGCTGCTGTTACTGACATATGTACCCACTGACAGGCTGCTGTTACTCACATATGTACCCACTGACAGGCTGCTGACATTGACATATGTACCCACTGACAGGCTGTTGTTACTGACATATGCACCCACTGACAGGTGGCTGTTACTGACATATGTACCCATTGACACGCTGCTGTTACTGACATATGTACCCACTGACACACTGATGTTACTGACATATGTACCCATTGACACACTGCTGTTACTGACATATGTACCCACTGACAAGCTGCTGTTACTGACATATGCACCCACTGACAGGCTGATGTTACTGACATATGTACCCACTGACACACTGCTGTTACATATGTACCTACTGACACACTGCTGTTACTGACATATGTACCTACTGACACACTGCTGTTACTGACATATGTACCCACTGACACACTGCTGTTACTGACATATGCACCCACTGACACGCTGCTGTTACTGACATATGTACCCACTGACACACTGCTGTTACTGACATATGTACCCACTGACACACTGCTGTTACTGACGTATGTACCCACTGACACGCTGCTGTTACTGACATATGTACCCACTGACACGCTGCTGTTACTGACGTATGTACCCACTGACACGCTGCTGTTACTGACATATGCACACACTGACACACTGCTGTTACTGACATATGTACCCACTGACACGCTGCTGTTACTGACATATGTACCCACTGACACACTGCTGTTACTGACATATGTACCCACTGACACACTGCTGTTACTGACATATGTACCCACTGACACGCTGCTGTTACTGACATATGTACCCACTGACACACTGCTGTTACTGACATATGTACCCACTGACACACTGCTGCTACTGACATATGTACCCACTGACACGCTGCTGTTACTGACATATGTACCCACTGACACGCTGCTGTTACTGACATATGTACCCACTGACACACTGCTGTTACTGACATATGTACCCACTGACACACTGCTGCTACTGACATATGTACCCACTGACACGCTGCTGTTACTGACATGTGTACCCACTGACACACTGCTGTTACTGACATATTTACCCACTGACAGGCTGCTGTTACTGACATATGTACCCACTGACACACTGCTGTTACTGACATATGTACCCACTGACACTGCTGTTACTGACATATGTACCCACTGACACGCTGCTGTTACTGACATATGTACCCACTGACACGCTGCTGTTACTGACATATGTACCCACTGACACGCTGCTGTTACTGACATATGTACCCACTGACACACTGCTGTTACTGACATATGTACCCACTGACATGCTGCTGTTACTGACTTATGTACCCACTGACACACTGCTGTTACTGACATATGTACCCACTGACAGGCTGCTGTTACTGACATATGTACCCACTGACAGGCTGCTGTTACTGACATATGTACCCACTGACACGCTGCTGTTACTGACATATGTACCCACTGACATGCTGCTGTTACTGACTTATGTACCCACTGACACACTGCTGTTACTGACATATGTACCCACTGACAGGCTGCTGTTACTGACATATGTACCAACTGACAGGCTGCTGTTACTGACATATGCACCGACTGACAGGCTGCTGCTGTTACTGACATATGTACCCACTGACACGCTGCTGTTACTGACATATGTACCCACTGACACGCTGCTGTTACTGACATATGTACCCACTGACAGGCTGCTGTTACTGACATATGTACCCACTACATGCTGCTGACACTGACATATGTACCCACTGACAGGCTGTTGTTACTGACATTTGCACTCACTGACAGGCTGCTGTTACTGACATATGTACCCATTGACAAGCTGCTGTTACTGACATATGTACCCACTGACATGCTGCTGTTACTCACATATGTACCCACTGACAGGCTGCTGACATTGACATATGTACCCACTGACAGGCTGTTGTTACTGACATATGCACCCACTGACAGGTGGCTGTTACTGACATATGTACCCATTGACATGCTGCTGTTACTGACATATGTACCCACTGACACACTGATGTTACTGACATATGTACCCGTTGACACACTGCTGTTACTGACATATGTACCCACTGACAAGCTGCTGTTACTGACATATGCACCCACTGACAGGCTGATGTTACTGACATATGTACCCACTGACACACTGCTGTTACATATGTACCTACTGACACACTGCTGTTACTGACATATGTACCTACTGACACACTGCTGTTACTGACATATGTACCCACTGACACACTGCTGTTACTGACATATGCACCCACTGACACACTGCTGTTACTGACATATGTACCCACTGACACGCTGCTGTTACTGACATATGTACCCACTGACACGCTGCTGTTACTGACATATGTACCCACTGACACGCTGCTGTTACTGACATATGTACCCACTGACACACTGATGTTACTGACATATGTACCCACTGACACACTGCTGTTACTGACATATGTACCCATTGACAGGCTGCTGTTACTGACATATGTACCCACTGACACACTGCTGTTACTGACATATGTACCCACTGACAAGCTGCTGTTACTGACATATGCACCCACTGACAGGCTGATGTTACTGACATATGTACCCACTGACACACTGCTGTTACATATGTACCTACTGACACACTGCTGTTACTGACATATGTACCTACTGACACACTGCTGTTACTGACATATGTACCCACTGACACACTGCTGTTACTGACATATGCACCCACTGACAGGCTGATGTTACTGACATATGTACCCACTGACACACTGCTGTTACATATGTACCTACTGACACACTGCTGTTACTGACAGATGTACCCACTGACACACTGCTGTTACTGACATATGTACCCACTGACACACTGCTGTTACATATGTACCTACTGATACACTGGTACATTGCTGTTACTGACATATGTACCCACTGACACACTGCTGTTACATATGTACCTACTGATACACTGTTGTTACTGACATATGTACCTACTGACTGGCTGCTGCTACTGACATATGTACCTACTGACACACTGCTGTTACATATGTACCCACTGACACACTGCTGCTACTGACATATGTACCTACTGACACACTGCTGTTACATATGTACCCACTGACACACTGCTGTTACTAACAGATGTACCCACTGACACACTGCTGTTACTGACATATGTAGTGTTCACTCAAGGTGTCTCTCACAGGGCGCTGCGCCCTGCCCCTTTTTTAGACCCCTGAATCCCGCCCTGCCCGTTTGTTTGCGCCCTCCCGCCCCGCACTTTGCTGCCCGCTGGACCCCGCCACGCCGCCAAACACACTAATACACTGCACTGCATTATTATCACTGTCTCCGTGCATGTGTTGAGACGGAGACCTCCGCGACCCGCCCCTCCCCGTCCGCCTTGTCCCGCCCTGTCATTAGCTGTCAGCGTCCTCTTCGAGCAGACCTATAGGTCTGCTCAGGGTCTTGTGAGACAGGAGGGCTGGGTTTGCCTCTCCCGCCGAGGCAAACCCAGCCCACCTGTGTGGATGAATGTTTAAAAGGAGATGTCAGGGAGGATCACCCGGCCGCCATCTTTAATACCGCTCCGCAAGTGGGGCTGGGTGATCAGCGCTCCCCCTCTGTGATGTAAGTACTCAGTACATCAGTGTTCCCTCACACCCCGGTCTGTATGTACCCTTCCCTCACACCCCGGTCTGTATGTATCCTCCCCTCACACCCCGGTCTGTATGTACCCTTCCCTCACACCCCGGTCTGTATGTACCCTCCCTTCACACCCTGGTCTGTATGTAACCCCCCCCCCCCCCCCCTCACACAAGGTCTATGTATCCCCCAAAGACCAGGGTCTGGGGGATACATAGACCTTGTGTGAGGGGGGGTGTTACATACAGACCGGGGTGTGAGGGGAGGGTACATACAGACCGGGGTGTGAGGGAAGGGTACATACAGACCGGGGTGTGAGGGGAGGGTACATACAGACCGGGGTGTGAGGGAAGGGTACATACAGACCGGGGTGTGAGGGAACACTGATGTACTGAGTACTTACATCACAGAGGTATATATATATATAGTCTTCTTATATAGCTGAAATACCTTGCTTTTTATATAACAAATCTGTGCAGCCACATTTAAGGTGTGAGTAGACTGTCACAAGTGGTTTTATATTTTATAAGTTCATGTTGTATGTTGAAGAGATTTAGGGGACAAAATCAAATAAATATATATTTGAAAAAGCTACCATTGCATGACCCACTGCACTCTGTTGGACTATTGGTCCTATTGTGTGGAGTTTGTATATTCTTCCTGTGCTTTTCACATTTTTTATTTTTTTCACATTTTTCAAGATTAACTATCCACGCGAACTATAACTTATAGTTCGTGTGGATAGTTAATCATGAAAAATGTGAAAAAAATACACTTTCAAATCCTTGTCCGCATGTAAAAGGTAAACATTAAATAAAATGGATGCACAAACAAAAAACCATGAGTCTTTGTACTCATTTTTAGTTAAGACACCTGTCTAAGCATTACAGTATGGACATAATCGTGCCCTCTCGAATGAAAAAAGTGCCCTCCCGAATGAAAAATGTGCCCTCCCGAATGAAAAATGTGCCCTCCCCGTGATCAGCACCCTGCCCTAAAAAATTCCTAGAGTGAACACTACATATGTACCCACTGACACACTGCTGTTACATATATACCTACTGATACACTGCTGTTACTGACATATGTACCCACTGACACACTGCTGTTACATATGTACCTACTGATACACTGCTGTTACTGACATATGTACCCACTGACAGGCTGCTGCTATTGACATATGCACCCACTGACACAGGGGCGGAACTACTGGCGGGGCAGGCAGTGCATTGCACTGGGGCCCCGCCGCACTCAGGGGCCCACAGCCGCCGGCCGGCATTTAGAACAGATTGACATGCGGACGAGAGTCCGCATGTCAATCTGCGTTCTCCTCTCCCTCCTTGCTGCTCCCCTGCTCCCCCGGCCCCCCCCCCCCCTATGTGTTGGAGGGACACGAGCGCATCGCGCGTCTCTCCTGTGTCCCTCCTGGCTCTCCCCCGGCCGCTCTAAGGAAGCATGTGCCGTTCGTGAGCTCTGATTGGCTCACGAACGGCACTTCCTTCATTAGACCAGCGGGGGAGAGCCAGGAGGGACACAGGAGAGACGCGCAATGCGCTCGTGTCCCTCCAACACATAGGGGGGGGAGGGGGGGCCGGGGGAGCAGGCACTGCGGCATATACCTGGCACTGGGGGGACAGATCTGGCACTGGGGACATATACCTGGCACTGGGGGGACAGATCTGGCACTGGGGACATATACCTGGCACTGGGGACATATACCTTGCACTGGGGGGGCATATACCCGGCACTGAGGGCATGTACCTGGCACTGGGGGCATATACCTGGCACTGGGGGGGAATATCTGGCACTGTGGGAGAATATCTGGCACTGGGGGGGCATATACCTGGCACTGGGGGGGCATATACCTGGCACTGGGAGCATATAACTGGCACTGGGGGGGGCATGTACCTGGCACTGGGGGCATATACCTGGCACTGGGGGCATATACCTGGCACTGGGGGGGAATATCTGGCACTGTGGGAGAATATCTGGCACTGGGGGGGCATATACCTGGCACTGGGGGGGAATATCTGGCACTGGGGGCATTTACCTGGCACTGGGGGGGAATATTTGGCACTGTGGGAGAATATCTGGCACTGGGGGGGCATATACCCGGCACTGGGGGCATATACCTGGCACTGGGGGGGGAGTAGACACTGGGGGGGGAAAATCTGGCACTGGGGGCATATACCTGGCACTGGGGGGACAGATCTGGCACTGGGGACATATACCTGGCACTGGGGGGACAGATCTGGCACTGGGGACATATACCTTGCACTGGGGGGGCATATACCCGGCACTGAGGGCATGTACCTGGCACTGGGGGCATATACCTGGCACTGGGGGGGAATATCTGGCACTGTGGGAGAATATCTGGCACTGGGAGGGCATATACCTGGCACTGGGAGCATATAACTGGCACTGGGGGGGCATGTACCTGGCACTGGGGGCATATACCTGGCACTGGGGGGGAATATCTGGCACTGTGGGAGAATATCTGGCACTGGGGGGGGCATATACCCGGCACTGGGGGCATATACCTGGCACGGGGGGGGAAGCAGGCACTGGGGGGGGAATATCTGGCACTGGGGGCATATACCTGGCACTGGGGGCATATAACTGGCACTGGGGGGGCATGTACCTGGCACTGGGGGCATATACCTGGCACTGGGGGGGAATATCTGGCACTGTGGGAGAATATCTGGCACTGGGTGCATATACCTGGCACTGTGGGGGAATATCTGGCACTGGGAGCATATGTGGCACTGGGAGCACGGCCCTAGCAACAAGCACTACCCACTAGCAACGAGCATGACACCCAGTGCATGAGACCCCTGGCAACGAGCATAACATCCTGGCACCGTGCATGGAACCAAGTGCATGAAACCCCTGGCAACAAGCAGGTAATTTCTTTTTTTATTTGTTGGGACTGCCTGCCGCAATGTGTAAAAAGGGGGGACTGCCTGCCGCTATGTATAAAAATGGGGAATCTGCATGCCGCAATGTAAAAATGGGGAATCTGCCTGCCGCTATGTATAAAAATGGGGAATCTGCCTGCCGCTATGTATAAAAATGGGGAATCTGCCTGCCGCTATGTGTAAAAAGGTAGAATCTGCCTGCCGTAATGTGTAAAAAGGGCACGCTATCTGCCGTTATGTGTAAAAGTGTATGGTGTCTGCCGTAATGTGTAAAATGGGGACGCTGTCTGCCGTAATGTGTAAAATGGGGACGCTGCCTGCCGTAATGTGTAAAAAGTGCACGCTGTCTGCCGCTATGTGTAACGAGGGCACGCTGTCTGCCGCTATGTGTAACGAGGGCACGCTGTCTGCCATTGTGTAAAAAGTGTATGCTGTCTGCCGCTATGTGTAACGAGGGCACGCTGTCTGCCGTTATGTGTAAAAAGTGCACGCTGTCTGCCGTTATGTGTAAAAAGGGGAATCTGTTCGCTGTAAGGAGTAAAAGGGTCTCTACCTGGTGTAGTGGTGCTACTGTGCGGCGTAATTTGAAGAATGGAGACTACTGTGCACCGTTTTATGAATTGGTATTATTTTGTGGACACACCCCTTCCCCACGAAGCCACGCCACTATGTATTTTTGCGCGCGCGCCTACGGCGCGCACTGCCCATGGGGTATACTTGGATGGGATGGGGGGCCCAAAGCATTTTGTTGCACCTGGGCCCACCGCTTGCTTGTTCCGCCACTGCACTGACAGGCTGCTGTTACTGACATATGTACCCACAGACAGGCTGCTGCTATTGACATATGCACCCACTGACAGGATTCTGTTACTGACATATGTACCAACTGACAGGCTGCTGTTACTGACATATGCACCGACTAACAGGCTGCTGCTGTTACTGACATATGTACCCACTGACACGCTGCTGTTACTGACATATGTACCCACTGACACGCTGCTGTTACTGACATATGTACCCACTGACAGGCTGCTGTTACTGACATATGTACCCACTGACAGGCTGCTGACACTGACATATGTACCCACTGACAGGCTGTTGTTACTGACATTTGCACCCACTGACAGGCTGCTGTTACTGACACATGTACACACTGACAGGCTGCTGTTACTGACATATGCACCCACTGACAGGCTACTGTTACTGACATATACACCCACTGACAGGCTGCTATTACTGACATATGCACCCACTGACAGGCTGCTGTTACTGACATATGTACCCACTGACAGGCTGCTGTTACTGACATATGCACCGACTGACAGGCTGCTGCTGTTACTGACATATGTACCCACTGACACGCTGCTGTTACTGACATATGTACCCATTGACAAGCTGCTGTTACTGACATATGTACCCACTGACAGGCTGCTGTTACTCACATATGTACCCACTGACAGGCTGCTGACATTGACATATGTACCCACTGACAGGCTGTTGTTACTGACATATGCACCCACTGACAGGTGGCTGTTACTGACATATGTACCCATTGACACGCTGCTGTTACTGACATATACACCCACTGACAGGCTGCTGTTACTGACATATGCACCCACTGACAGGCTACTGTTACTGACATATACACCCACTGACAGGCTGCTATTACTGACATATGCACCCACTGACAGGCTGCTGTTACTGACATATGTACCCACTGACAGGCTGCTGTTACTGACATATGCACCGACTGACAGGCTGCTGCTGTTACTGACATATGTACCCACTGACACGCTGCTGTTACTGACATATGTACCCATTGACAAGCTGCTGTTACTGACATATGTACCCACTGACAGGCTGCTGTTACTCACATATGTACCCACTGACAGGCTGCTGACATTGACATATGTACCCACTGACAGGCTGTTGTTACTGACATATGCACCCACTGACAGGCGACTGTTACTGACATATGTACCCATTGACACGCTGCTGTTACTGACATATGTACCCACTGACAGGCTGCTGTTACTGACATATGCACCGACTGACAGGCTGCTGCTGCTGTTACTGACTTATGCACCCGCTGATAGGCTGCTGTTACTGACATTTCTACCCACTGACAGGCTGCTGCTGTTACTGACATATGTACCCACTGACAGACTGCTGTAACATATGTACCTACTGACACACTGCTGTTACATATGTACCTACTGACAGGCTGCTGCTACTGACATATGTACCCAATGACACACTGCTGTAACATATGTACCTACTGACACACTGCTGTTACATATGTACCTACTGACACACTGCTGTTACTGACAGATGTACCCACTGACACACTGCTGTTACTGACAGATGTACCCACTGACACACTGCTGTTACTGACAGATGTACCCACTGACACACTGCTGTTACATATGTACCTACTGATACACTGCTGTTACTGACATATGTACCCACTGCTGTTACATATGTACCCACTGACATGCTGCTGTTACTGACATATGTACCCACTGACACACTGCTGTTACTGACATATGTACCTACTGACACACTGCTGTTACTGACATATGTACCCACTGACACACTGCTGTTACTGACATATGCACCCACTGACAAGCTGATGTTACTGACATATGTACCCACTGATACACTGCTGTTACATATGTACCTACTGACACGCTGCTGTTACTGACATATGTACCCGCTGACACACGGCTGTTACATATGTACCTACTGACACACTGCTGTTACTGACAGATGTACCCACTGACACACTGCTGTTACTGACATATTTACCCACTGACACACTGCTGTTACATATGTACCTACTGATACACTGCTGTTACTGACATATGTACCCACTGACACACTGCTGTTACATATGTACCTACTGATACACTGTTGTTACAGACATATGTACCTACTGACAGGCTGCTGCTACTGACATATGTACCCACTGACACACTGCTGTTACATATGTACCTACTGACACACTGCTGTTACTGACAGATGTACCCACTGACACACTGCTGTTACTGACAGATGTACCCACTGACACACTGCTGTTACTGACATATGTACCCACTGACACACCGCTGTTACATATGTACCTACTGATACACTGCTGTTACTGACATATGTACCCACTGACACACTGCTGTTACATATGTACCTACTGACACACTGCTGTTACTGACATATGTACCCACTAACAGGCTGCTGCTATTGACATATGCACCCACTGACAGGCTGCTGTTACTGACATATGTACCCACTGACAGGCTGCTGCTATTGACATATGCACCCACTGACAGGCTGCTGTTACTGACATATATACCCACTGACACGCTGCTGTTACTGACATATGCACCCACTGACACACTGCTATTACTGACATATGTACCCACTGACAGGCTGCTGTTACTGACATGTGTACCCACTGACATGCTGCTGTTACTGACATATGTACCCACTGACAGGCCGCTGTTACTGACGTATATACCCACTGACAGGCTGCTGTTACTGACATATGCACCCACTGACAGGCTGCTGTTACTGACATATGTACCCATTGACACGCTACTGTTACTGACATATACACCCACTGACAGGCTGCTATTACTGACATATGCACCCACTGACAGGCTGCTGCTATTGACATATGCACCCTCTGACAGGCTGCTGTTACTGACATATGTACCCACTGACGGGCTGCTGTTTCTTATGCACCGACTGACAGGCTACTGCTGTTACTGACATATGTACCCACTGACTATTACTCAAATATGTACCCACTGATAGACTGCTGACACTGACATATGTACCCACTGACAGGCTGTTGTTACTGACATATGCACCCACTGACAGGCGGCTGTTACTGACATATGTACCCACTGACACGCTGCTGTTACTGACATATACACCCACTGACAGGCTGCTATTACTGACATATGCACCCGCTGATAGGCTGCTGTTACTGACATATGTACCCACTGACAGGCTGCTGCTGTTACTGACATATGTACCCACTGACACACTGCTGTTACTGACATATGCACCCACTGACAGGTTGATGTTACTGACATATGTACCCACTGACACACTGCTGTTACATATGTACCTACTGACACAATGCTGTTACTGACATATGTACCCACTGACACACTGCTGTAACTGACATATGTACCCACTGACACACTGCTGTTACTGACATATGCACCCACTGACAAGCTGATGTTACTGACATATGTACCCACTGATACACTGCTATTACATATGTACCTACTGACACGCTGCTGTTACTGACATATGTACCCGCTGACACACTGCTGTTACATATGTACCTACTGATACACTGCTGTTACTGACATATGTACCCACTGACACACTGCTGTTACATGTACCTACTGACACACTGCTGTTACTGACAGATGTACCCACTGACACACTGCTGTTACTGACATATGTACCCACTGACACACTGCTGTTACATATGTACCTACTGATACACTGCTGTTACTGACATATGTACCCACTGACACACTGCTGTTTCATGTACCTACTGATACACTGTTGTTACTGACATATGTACCTACTGACAGGCTGCTGCTACTGACATATGTACCCACTGACACACTGCTGTTACATATGTACCTACTGACACACTGCTGTTACTGACAGATGTACCCACTGACACACTGCTGTTACTGACAGATGTACCCACTGACACACTGCTGTTACTGACATATGTACCCACTGACACACTGCTGTTACATATGTACCTACTGATACACTGCTGTTACTGACATATGTACCCACTGACACACTGCTGTTACATATGTACCTACTGACACACTGCTGTTACTGACATATGCACCCACTGACAAGCTGATGTTACTGACATATGTACCCACTGATACACTGCTATTACATATGTACCTACTGACACGCTGCTGTTACTGACATATGTACCCGCTGACACACTGCTGTTACATATGTACCTACTGACACACTGCTGTTACTGACAGATGTACCCACTGACACACTGCTGTTACTGACATATGTACCCACTGACAGGCTGCTGTTACTCACATATGTACCCACTGACAGGCTGCTGACATTGACATATGTACCCACTGACAGGCTGTTGTTACTGACATATGCACCCACTGACAGGCGACTGTTACTGACATATGTACCCATTGACACGCTGCTGTTACTGACATATGTACCCACTGACAGGCTGCTGTTACTGACATATGCACCGACTGACAGGCTGCTGCTGCTGTTACTGACTTATGCACCCGCTGATAGGCTGCTGTTACTGACATTTCTACCCACTGACAGGCTGCTGCTGTTACTGACATATGTACCCACTGACAGACTGCTGTAACATATGTACCTACTGACACACTGCTGTTACATATGTACCTACTGACAGGCTGCTGCTACTGACATATGTACCCAATGACACACTGCTGTAACATATGTACCTACTGACACACTGCTGTTACATATGTACCTACTGACACACTGCTGTTACTGACAGATGTACCCACTGACACACTGCTGTTACTGACAGATGTACCCACTGACACACTGCTGTTACTGACAGATGTACCCACTGACACACTGCTGTTACATATGTACCTACTGATACACTGCTGTTACTGACATATGTACCCACTGCTGTTACATATGTACCCACTGACATGCTGCTGTTACTGACATATGTACCCACTGACACACTGCTGTTACTGACATATGTACCTACTGACACACTGCTGTTACTGACATATGTACCCACTGACACACTGCTGTTACTGACATATGCACCCACTGACAAGCTGATGTTACTGACATATGTACCCACTGATACACTGCTGTTACATATGTACCTACTGACACGCTGCTGTTACTGACATATGTACCCGCTGACACACGGCTGTTACATATGTACCTACTGACACACTGCTGTTACTGACAGATGTACCCACTGACACACTGCTGTTACTGACATATGTACCCACTGACACACTGCTGTTACATATGTACCTACTGATACACTGCTGTTACTGACATATGTACCCACTGACACACTGCTGTTACATATGTACCTACTGATACACTGTTGTTACAGACATATGTACCTACTGACAGGCTGCTGCTACTGACATATGTACCCACTGACACACTGCTGTTACATATGTACCTACTGACACACTGCTGTTACTGACAGATGTACCCACTGACACACTGCTGTTACTGACAGATGTACCCACTGACACACTGCTGTTACTGACATATGTACCCACTGACACACCGCTGTTACATATGTACCTACTGATACACTGCTGTTACTGACATATGTACCCACTGACACACTGCTGTTACATATGTACCTACTGACACACTGCTGTTACTGACATATGTACCCACTAACAGGCTGCTGCTATTGACATATGCACCCACTGACAGGCTGCTGTTACTGACATATGTACCCACTGACAGGCTGCTGCTATTGACATATGCACCCACTGACAGGCTGCTGTTACTGACATATATACCCACTGACACGCTGCTGTTACTGACATATGCACCCACTGACACACTGCTATTACTGACATATGTACCCACTGACAGGCTGCTGTTACTGACATGTGTACCCACTGACACGCTGCTGTTACTGACATATGTACCCACTGACAGGCCGCTGTTACTGACGTATGTACCCACTGACAGGCTGCTGTTACTGACATATGCACCCACTGACAGGCTGCTGTTACTGACATATGTACCCATTGACACGCTACTGTTACTGACATATACACCCACTGACAGGCTGCTATTACTGACATATGCACCCACTGACAGGCTGCTGCTATTGACATATGCACCCTCTGACAGGCTGCTGTTACTGACATATGTACCCACTGACGGGCTGCTGTTTCTTACATATGCACCGACTGACAGGCTGCTGCTGTTACTGACATATGTACCCACTGACACGCTGCTGTTACTGACATATGTACCCACTGACAGGCTGCTATTACTCAAATATGTACCCACTGATAGACTGCTGACACTGACATATGTACCCACTGACAGGCTGTTGTTACTGACATATGCACCCACTGACAGGCATCTGTTACTGACATATGTACCCACTGACACGCTGCTGTTACTGACATATACACCCACTGACAGGCTGCTATTACTGACATATGCACCCACTGACAGGCTGCTGCTATTGACATATGCACCCACTGACAGGCTGCTGTTACTGACATATGTACCCACTGACAGGCTGCTGTTACTGACATATGCACCGACTGACAGGCTGCTGCTGTTACTGACTTATGCACCCGCTGATAGGCTGCTGTTACTGACATATGTACCCACTGACAGGCTGCTGCTGTTACTGACATATGTACCCACTGACAGGCTGCTATTACTGACATATGCACCCACTGACAGGCTGCTGCTATTGACATATGCACCCACTGACAGGCTGCTGTTACTGACATATGTACCCACTGATAGACTGCTGACACTGACATATGTACCCACTGACAGGCTGTTGTTACTGACATATGCACCCACTGACAGGCGGCTGTTACTGACATATGTACCCACTGACTCGCTGCTGTTACTGACATATACACCCACTGACAGGCTGCTATTACTGACATATGCACCCACTGACAGGCTGCTGCTATTGACATATGCACCCACTGACAGGCTGCTGTTACTGACATATGTACCCACTGACAGGCTGCTGTTACTGACATATGCACCGACTGACAGGCTGCTGCTGTTACTGACTTATGCACCCGCTGATAGGCTGCTGTTACTGACATATGTACCCACTGACAGGCTGCTGCTGTTATTACTGACATATGTACCCACTGACACACTGCTGTTACTGACATATGCACCCACTGACAGGTTGATGTTACTGACATATGTACCCACTGACACACTGCTGTTACATATGTACCTACTGACACAATGCTGTTACTGACATATGTACCCACTGACACACTGCTGTAACTGACATATGTACCCACTGACACACTGCTGTTACTGACATATGCACCCACTGACAAGCTGATGTTACTGACATATGTACCCACTGATACACTGCTATTACATATGTACCTACTGACACGCTGCTGTTACTGACATATGTACCCGCTGACACACTGCTGTTACATATGTACCTACTGATACACTGCTGTTACTGACATATGTACCCACTGACACACTGCTGTTACATGTACCTACTGACACACTGCTGTTACTGACAGATGTACCCACTGACACACTGCTGTTACTGACATATGTACCCACTGACACACTGCTGTTACATATGTACCTACTGATACACTGCTGTTACTGACATATGTACCCACTGACACACTGCTGTTTCATGTACCTACTGATACACTGTTGTTACTGACATATGTACCTACTGACAGGCTGCTGCTACTGACATATGTACCCACTGACACACTGCTGTTACATATGTACCTACTGACACACTGCTGTTACTGACAGATGTACCCACTGACACACTGCTGTTACTGACAGATGTACCCACTGACACACTGCTGTTACTGACATATGTACCCACTGACACACTGCTATTACATATGTACCTACTGATACACTGCTGTTACTGACATATGTACCCACTGACACACTGCTGTTACATATGTACCTACTGACACACTGCTGTTACTGACATATGCACCCACTGACAAGCTGATGTTACTGACATATGTACCCACTGATACACTGCTATTACATATGTACCTACTGACCCGCTGCTGTTACTGACATATGTACCCGCTGACACACTGCTGTTACATATGTACCTACTGACACACTGCTTTTACTGACAGATGTACCCACTGACACACTGCTGTTACTGACATATGTACCCACTGACACACTGCTGTTACATATGTACCTACTGATACACTGCTGTTACTGACATATGTACCCACTGACACACTGCTGTTACATGTACCTACTGATACACTGTTGTTACTGACATATGTACCTACTGACAGGCTGCTGCTACTGACATATGTACCCACTGACACACTGCTGTTACATATGTACCTACTGACACACTGCTGTTACTGACAGATGTACCCACTGACACACTGCTGTTACTGACATATGTACCCACTGACACACTGCTGTTACTGACATATGTACCCACTGACACACTGCTGTTACATATGTACCTACTGACACACTGCTGTTACTGACATATGTACCCACTGACAGGCTGCTATTACTGACATATGTACCCACTGACAGGCTGCTGCTATTGACATATGCACCCACTGACAGGCTGCTGTTACTGACATATGTACCCACTGACAGGCTGCAGTTACTGACATATGCACCGACTGACAGGCTGCTGCTATTACTGACTTATGCATCCGCTGATAGGCTGCTGTTACTGACATATGTACCCACTGACAGGCTGCTGCTGTTACTGACTTATGCACCCGCTGATAGGCTGCTGTTACTGATTTATGCACCTGCTGACAGGTTTCTGTCCATTAGGGGGTGCACCACCGTATCGGAGTGTCTAGCACTATTTTACATTCTCTCAATAGAATCACATGGTTTAATCTAATTTCTCTTACGTCCTAGAGGATGCTGGGGTCCATATTAGTACCATGGGGTATAGACGGGTCCAGCAAGAGCCATTGGCACTTTAAGTGTTTAATAGTGTGGGCTGGCTCCTCCCTATATGCCCCTCCTACCAGACTCAGTTTAGAAAATGTGCCCGGAGGAGCCGGTCACAGCTAGGGGAGCTCTACAGGGCTTCTTTAGAAAAGTTTTTTTATAGTTTGTTTTTTATCAGAGAGGCTGCTGGCAACAGCCTCCCTGCATCGAGGGACTGAGGGGGGGGGGGGGGAGCAGTGTCCACACTGCGGGGTCATGAGCCACTGCCTCCGCTAGCTGGACATTGAGCTCCAGAGGGGAGAGATCGCGCCCTGCCACAGGGGAACGCTCACCTCGGCAGCCAGCCGCCACCCCCTTAATGAGCTGAAGTGTGGCGAGTTAGTCACTGCCCCCCCTTACAAGCGGGGGGTCAGTGTGAAGAGGGCGGCTTAAGGGTGGGAGCGCGGTATTAACCGCACTCCCGGACGGCTCAGCGGTACTACGGTGCAATGCTGTGAGGTGCGCCCTGAGTCAGCCAGGTACCCTAAACTGACCATTTCCAGCCTGTCGGGGTCCGTGGATCTCAGCCAGCACAAAATTCCTCAGGCCAGTATAATCTTCAAGAGCGGGAAGTCAGCGCCATTGAAGGGGAGGAGCTTCTCAGAGCGGACCCAGTAAGCATGCCAGCGGCTCACAGAGCGCTGGGCATGCTTCCTCAGTGACGAAAACGGAGGCGTGGCTCGCGATCGCGGGTCCTCCTGCGAAACCACGCCCCCTTTTCATAGGCCACGCCCCCTTTTCCGAGAGCGCCCGCGGCTTAGCCGCGCGAGTGTCCCGCTTGCCAAAGAAGCAAAGTTGGGAGGTATGACAGCGCGGGTTGGGGTCTCCCTATATCTATAATATGTGGGTTGGCTCCAATCTCTGTGTCTTTCTGCCATTCTTGGGGGGGAACTCTGTCTAATAAACACCCTGTGTGTTTGTGGGGTGTTTGGTGTGTGTGACAACATGTCTAGGGACACTGTTTCATATGCTGCAGAGGATTTGTCTTCCCAGGAAGACTCCATACCATGTAATCAGGATTGCACTGTTGTAGCGTAGATCCCGGCTAGAGAGCCAGAATGGTTAGTCTCTCTGAGGGGGACTATTTCACAGATTTCTGACAGGATTGCTAGGACTGAGCATGCCACTCAGGTCCTACAATCCTCTATGGTGGTATGGTCTGATACTGCTTCTTCAAGGTCCACTGCGGTACATTCTCAGAAACGTGCACTTGCGTTGCTTACGCAGGATGACAAGGACACCGACTCTGACACTGCAGATGGTGACTTGGATGTGTCGAGGGGGACAGCATCACTTGCTAGGGGGGTGCAGTTAATGATTGAAGCTGTGAGATATATTTTACATATTTCTGACACAGCTCCTGAACAGGTGGAGGAGGCCTTCTTTACAGATAATAATAAGAAATCTCAGATACCTAAGAGGGTCTTGGTTTCTTTTCCCTTCCCAGAGGAAGATAGAAAGAGATGGGAGTCCCCGACGATAGTCGACGCCTCTGTCTCCAGGCTGTCTAAACAGGTGGTGTTGCCAGTCCCGGGATCTACTGCGTTGAAGGACTCGGCAGATCGCAAGGTGGATGCTACGCTAAAATCCATTTTCTCATACGTCCAAGAGGATGCTGGGGACGACATCAAGGCCATGGGGTATAGACGGTATCCGCAGGAGACATGGGCACTCTAAAGACTTTTCATTGTGTGTGAACTGGCTCCTCCCTCTATGCCCCTCCTCTAGACCTCAGTTTTAGAAATGTGCCCAGGCAGACTGGATGCACTCTGAGGAGCTCTACTGAGTTTCTCTGAAAAGACTTATGTTAGGTTTTTTATTTTCAGAGAGAACTGCTGGCAACAGACTCCCTGCTTCGTGGGACTGAGGGGGCAGAAGTAGGAACCAACTTCTTAAAGAGTTTCATGGCTCTGCTTCTGGCTGACAGGACACCATTAGCTCCTAAAGGGAACTGAAAGCTAGCTGTGCCTAGATGCTCACTCCCATAGCACGCCGTCACCCCCCTCACAGAGCCAGAAGACAGGTGAGTATAAGAAGAATGATCTTCTATCAAGTAAGTGACGGCTGAGGTGCGGCGCGGCTGGCGGGATCGCAGAGTGCCATTGCTGCCCACACACACAGGCACTGCAGGGTGCAGGGCGGGGGGGGGGGGGGACGCCCTGGGCAGCATGAATCTTAGGAAACTGGCATAAATAAGGGGCATAAGTTGCTGAGGCACAGTCCTACCCCCGCCAAGATAAAAAAATTACCTCATAAATGCTGAGGAGAAACACACCATTGAAGAGTGGAGCTTCCTCCTCAGTCAGCCAGCACACTACTCAGTGCCATTTTCTCTCTCTCCTCAGGCTGCAGAGACAACGCTGGTTCACCTCCACCACTGAACAAGTATCAGGGTGAAAAACAGGGGGGGGGGGGGGGGCACAGTGAATTTGGTGATATATAATTGTGTGATTAACATTATAAAAGCGCTGAATGTCAGTGGGCATTTTGTGTTCACAGACATTGTGTTACTGGCGCTGGGTTGTGAACTGGCAAAATCCTATCTGTGTCCCTCTGTCAGATTTTACTGTGGGTCTGTCCCCTATAAATCCCGGAGTGTCTGTGGTGTGGTTGTGCACGTGTGTGACATGTCTGTGGCAGGGAACTCTGTGGAGACATGTTAGGGACACAGAGGTGTAATAGGACACCAAGAGCCTGACTGGGTGAAAGGTTACATGATAGTGTGAATCATGTCAGTAAGAGGTTGGACTCAATCTCATACAGAAAATGAAAATAAGCTGTTGAAGATGTGATTTTTAATAGTTCTGCCTTTCATCCACAGAGACCTTTCAGGGTCACATACAAATTTGCACAAGTAGTTCAAACTCATACCGACATGGGCTCTGATTCCTGTGTCGACACTAGTGATTCCAGGGGAATAGGTCCTAAGTTAGCAAAAAAGCATTTAAAACATGTTTTAGCTATATAGGAGGTGTTAGAAGTTACGAAGCCCCCTCTTTTACCACAAGGAGAGGGTTTACTTTAGTAAAGAAGTAATCTGATTTAACCTGAAAATAAATTTCTGATTCCCGAAAGGATATGAGGCAGCTTACCTTTTTCCAAAAAAGGTGGGAGTCACCCCGCCTTTCAGACAGGGCCTTGTCATAAAAGAGAAAAGGTGTTTCTCCCTGCGCCTGGAATGGCTTCACTTAAGGAGCCGACAGACCGCATGTGAGTGAGGTGATCTATTGATGTGGCCAATGGGACATTACTCAGGCCTACCATTGTCTGTGCGTTGGTGAGTAGTGCTATTGAAAAGTGGTCAGAAAACTTGTCATTAGACATTGACACAATAGATGGAGACAAGATACTCCTAACGTTAGGTCATATCAAAGACGCTGCTGCGTACGTACTAGAAACCATGAAATATATTGGTCTCTTGGGATCAAGAACCGCTACCATGGCAGTTTCGGCTCGGAAGACGTTGTGGATTCGCCAGTGGAATGCTGATGCAGATTCCAAAAGAAATATGGAGGCTCTCCTGTATAAAGGTGAGGCCTTGTTTGGTGATGGGCTGGATGCGTTAGTCTCGGCGGCTACCACAGGTAAGTCGACATTCTTGCCTTATACTCCTACACCGGCGAAAAAGACACATCACTCTCACATGCAGTCCTTTCGGCCCAACAAATACAAAAAGGTCAAAGGTTCCCCCTTTTTTTTTGCAGGTAGGGGAAGGGGAAAAGGAAAGAAATCCGCAGCGTCTCCCGTCCACCCCTGCTTCTGCCAAATCTGCAGCATAACGCTGGGGCTCCTTGCGGGAGACCGCTCGAGTGGGAGCACGTCTGAAACTTTACAGCCAAATCTGGATTCAATCTGGCCTGGACCAGTGGGTCTTACAAATAGGGTCCCATGGGTACAAACTAGAGTTTCAAGACGTCCCCCCATGCCGATTTTTTAAATCAACCTTGCCAGCTTCTCTTCCGGGAAGAGAGGCAGTAACAACGGCAATTCAAAAATTATGTCAGGATCAGGTCATTGTCCTGGTGCCCTTGCAACAGCAAGGAGAAGGTTTTTATTTAAGCCTCTTCGTAGCTCCGAAGCCGGACGGCTCCGTCAGTCCGAGTTTAAACCTGAAAAATCTGAATCTCTACCTGAAAAGGTTCAAGTTCAAGATGGAATCCCTTAGGGTAGTAATTTCCAGTCTGGAGGAGGGGGACTTCATTGTGTCAGTAGACATAAAGGATGCTTACTTGCATGTTCCCATTTATCCTCCTCACCAAGCTTATCTGAGATTCGCTATACAGGATTGCCATTACCAGTTCCAGACGTTGCCGTTCGGACTCTCCACGGCACTGAGGATTTTCAACAAGGTGATGGTGGAGATGATGGTCCTCCTTCGTTAAAAAGGAGTCAATATAATTCCTTATCTGGACGATCTCCTGATAAAAGCAAGATCCAGGGAACAGTTGGTGCAGAACATCGCACACTCCCTGTCAATACTCCAACAACATGGATGGATCATGAATTTTCCAAAGTCGCAGTTGGAACCGACGAAAAGATTGTCCTTTTTAGGGATGATTCTGGACACAGAAGTATGGAGAATATTTGTTCCAGTGGAAAAGGCTCTGGAAATCCAGAAAATGGTCAAACAAATATTGAAACCAACAAGGGTGTCGATCCATCAATGCATTCGGTTGTTGGGTAAAATGGTAGCGGCCTACGAGGCCATACAGTTTGGCCGATTTCATGCCAGAGTATTCCAGTGGGACCTGTTGGACAAGTGGTCCGGATCCCAGCTACACAAGCACCGGAAAATAATCCTGTCCCCCAAAGCCAGGATTTCGCTCTTGTGGTGGCTACACAGTTCTCACCTACTAGAGGTACGCAGGTTTGGGATTCACGACTGGGTCCTAATAACCGTGGATGCAAGTCTCCGAGGCTGGGGAGCTATCACACAGGGGGAAAGCTTCCAAGGAAAATAGTCAAGTCAGGAAGCCTGCCTTCACATAAAAGTTCTGGAATTGAGTGCCATTTACAACGGTCTTCAACAAGCGGTACATCTTCTTCAAGACCGTCCTGTGCAGATCCAGGCGGACAATTTAACAGCAGTCACATACATAAACAGGCAGGGCGGAACGAAAAGCAGAGCGGCAATGGCAGAGGCGACAAAAATCCTCCGCAGGGCAGAAAAACATCTACAAGCTCTGTCGGCAATATTAATTTCGGGAGTAGACAACTGGGAAGCAGACTTCCTCAGCAGACACGATCTCCATCCAGGAGAGTGGGGCCTCCACCAAGAAGTCTTCACAGAGGTGACAAGTCTTTGGGGAGTTCCTCAAGTAATCATGAAGGCATCTCATCTAGACAAGAAGCTTCTGTTATGAGCCACGGCTGTGGCTCATTCCTGTTTTGCATGTCAGTTATGTATTTTATGTTTATAAGTTGTCTTGCAGGCCAGGATTTCCCGTTGCTCTGTTTTAGAATACTCTTGGTTGCTGCCGCTGGTGAGTCTGTGTAATTGCAGCTTGTTCCCATGTGTTCAGCCTCACCTGGCTGCTAATTGCATCTTGTCAGTTTGGAGTCATGCAACAGGGCAGCTGCATGAAATTATTAATTAGGTCTCTGTTATATGCTGGCTCAGTGCAGTTCGCAGATGCTGGTGATATTTCTAAGTTTCCAGTCTGCTTGAGTTCTGAGCTTGCTCCTGCCAGTTCCTGAATTCCTGTGTCAGTCCCTGTGTCGATTCCTGTGTCTGATCCCGTGGACTGCCGTTAGGCGTTCCTGTCCTGAAGTCCAGTGGCTTTGCCTGTGCCTGGTCAAGTTTCTGGCTTCTTGGTGTCCTCCGGTCTGTCGTTTGGGATTCTGCCTGTCCTCCAGTTCTGAGAGTCTGTGTCGGCAGCATTGGAGGTTACTGTCCGTTTGCCAGTATTCGTACCGGTTCCGTGAGTAGCGGCTCTGCCGCGTCCGTCGGCCTAGGCCGCTGTATTCTGTTATTCCTGTCACTGGTGTTTTGCAGAGGGTTCTGCTTATGCTGTCACCGCCGGTACACAAAAGTATTGTGTCGGTGTGTGGTCAGCATTTCCTTTGTTGTTCTTTTCCTTTGGCGGCAAGCCGCACATACATTTAGTTTTAGGCTAGTTAGTAGCCCCTGGCTTTGTGTCACGATCCGGGTATCTGGACGCCATTTCTTACCCATCAGATGCCTCCTAAGGCTGGCTCAGCGCTCCAGGACCGGATCCCATCTGTTATCCTGATGTGCATATTCCTGCATCCTCTCCTGTCTCTCTGGACGCTGTCACAGTAACGCCTTATACATCTGGCATGGCGTCTCCCGCGGCCTCCGCCGCCGTTCCTGAGCTTCTGCATTCAGAGTGGCGATTACGTCAGCCGCGGCCTCCGCTGTGTCCGCGTGGTTGGATGTGCACCTGTCAGCCTGGCGTCTCCTGTCTCCGGTGGCAGGCGCCGCCATTACTGTTTTCCAGACCACATGGATTACAAACCAAACTTCCCTCCAAGTGTCTGCATGGGTGCAGCCATCTTGGATTCTGTCATCTGATCATATTCACTGTCTGTATTATTAATTTGCATAATTGCCTAGCCAATGCCTTCCTTGCTGCAGGTATAAATAGGTTGTGCCTGAGCAAGGAAGGCGTCAGTGCTTTGGTTGTCAAACCTAGTTCCAGTTTGTCTCTCTCCTGTGAATGTCTTCCAGGTTCCAGCTCCTGTCTCCAGACTTCTGCTATAGAGACCCGCACCAGCATTCCATCTGCGGTGTAGCCTGACTCTCCGATCCATTCTGGACTCACCTGTTTCCAGCTACAACATCACCTGCTTCCAGCTCAGCTTCCAGCAGTGTACAGCTTCTCTTAAAGGGCCGGTGTCCTTTCTGCAGTTTACCACTCTTCACCGGTATTATTATTTCTCCGCTCTCAAATTCTACATTTCATCTATATTGCATCGCTCTCAAGCTTTATTTATTATTTAACTGGTTCCAGCCAGTATCCACTCCGTGCCAACACCTGTCTGGTTCTAACCAGTACCCACAGCAGCATTTTATCTACAGCAGTCCAGCTTTCCCTGGAACACCAGCTGGTACGACCCTGGGCTTTCCTCATTGCTACAGTTGAGCCTGGTAAGGACTTTCCAACTTGCAGATAATAAGAACTGTCTCATACCACCAGAGCTCTGTGGCCCCTGCCACCCTGTAGTACCCACGAACTGTATTATTATTTCTCTGCTGATTTTTATGTTTCTTTTTACTGCTACTGTGATGCATGGAGTTTGTCATAAATAAATATCATTGACTTTTTACTCAAGTTGTCGTGGTCACGCCTTCGGGCGGTTTCTATTCATGTTACTTACATGTCCAGGGGTCTGATACAACCTCCCAGGTTCCGGTACATCTCAGCCCCTACAACTGAGGCTGCCTTCCGTCAGCTCAGGCCCTCAGTTGTGACACTTTGGTTGTTTCAGTTAGAGGGCCCCTTGTTATCACCCTGTCTCGGTACACTCTTTGTCTCTCATTAAGAGCTGAGGGGGCATCGAAGTCGGGCAGACGTAATCCGCCCTTCAAACGCGGCTGCCATGGGCTCAAGCAACCATAGTCTCGCAAGAGTGTGCTGACAGCACGGGCGAGACAACGGAGATAGGGCGCCAGGGGCTGTTCCCTTTCCATTCCCCTTTCCCAGCATTACATCCTTGTGCTCTGGACTCACTTCATAACATCTTCCTTGTTCTGAGCACCAGGAACCTAACAGCTTCTGAGATATTGTTTCAGGTCGAGAGACTCTCAAGCAATAGAGTGTATGCACTGGTGACCCAGTGGGTGTTTCGGTTGGTATATGTTTTCCCTCCACTTCCACTGATTCCAAAAGTTCTCAAAATAATAAGAAGAACAAGAGTTTGACCAATATTCATTGCCCCAGATTGGCCAAGAAGGGCTTGGTATCCAGATCTTCAGGAGTTGCTCATAGAAGATCCTCGGCCTCTTCCTCCTCGAGAGGACCTACTACAGCAGGGGCCGTGTGTGTATCAAGACTTACCGCGGCTACGTTTGATGGCATGGCTGTTGAGCGTCGGATCCTAGCCCGAAAGGGTATTCCTAAGGAAGTCATCCCCACTCTTATTTAGGCCAGGAAAGGAGTAACGTCTAAACATTACCACCATATTTGGAGAAAATATGTGTCTTGGTGTGAATCCAAGAAGGCTCCTAAGGAAGAGTTTGAATTGGGACGTTTTCTCCATTTTTCTGCAGGCTGGTATGGATGCGGGCCTTAGATTGAGGTCAATCAAGGTCCAGATTTCGGCCTTATCAGTTTTCTTTCAAAGACAATTGGCCTCCTTTCCAGAAGTTCAGACGTTCGTGAAAGGGGTTATGCACATCCAGTGGCACCAAGGGACCTTAATGTGGTGTTGCAGTTCCTTCAATCAGATTGGTTTGAACCTCTTCAGTAGATAGAATTGAAGTTTCTCACTTGGAAAGTGGTGATGCTTTTGGCCTTGGCATCCACAAGGCGGGTGTATGAGTTGGGGGTCTTGTCTCACAAGAGCCCTTACCTGATCTTCCATGGAGATAGGGCAGAGTTAAGAACTCGTCAACAATTTCTTCCAAAGGTGGTTTCGTCCTTCCACATAAACCAACCTATTGTGGTGCCAGTTGCTACGGACACTTTCACTGAGTCACAGTCTCTAGATGTGGTTAGAGCTTTGAAGAGTTATGTCGCAAAAGCAGCTTGGTTAAGCAAAACAGAGGCTCTGTTTGTCATGTATGCTCCCAACAAGATTGGGTGTCCTGCTTCTAAGCAGACTATTGCGCGCTGGATCAGAGGGACAATTCAGCACGCTCATTCTACGGCAGGCTTACCGGTACCGAAGTCGGTGAAGGCCCATTCTACTAGGAAAGTGGGCTCATCCTGGGCAGCTGCCCAGGGCGTCTCGGCTTTACAACGTTGCCGAGCAGCTACTTGGTCAGGGTCAAACACATTTGCTAAATTTTATAAGTTTGACACCTTGGCCGATGAGGACCTAAAGTTTGGTCAATCGGTGCTGCAGGGTCATCCGCACTCTCCCGCCCGTACTGGAGCTTTGGTATAGACCCCATGGTCTTGATATCGTCCCCAGCATCCTCTAGGACGTATGAGAAAACAGGATTTTGATAACCTACCAGTAAATCCTTTTCTCCTAGTCCGTAGAGGATGCTGGGCGCCCGTCCCAGTGCGTACTTTACCTGCAGTTTAGTTATTACAGTTACACAAGTTGTGTTATCTTGGTTTCAGCATGTTGCTGCAATTAGTTCATGCCTGTTGGCATGTGTTATGTTGAATGCCATGTGTGCTGCATGGTTGAGGGTGTGAGTTGGTAGATATCTCACCACTAGTTAAGTAATTCCTTTCTTTGAAATGTAAGTCTCTGTGGGCATAGTTCCTACAACTGAAGTCTGGAGAAGGGGCATAGAGGGAGGAGCCAGTTCACACCCAATGAAAAGTCTTTAGAGTGCCCATGTCTCCTGCGGATCCAGTCTATACCCCATGGTCTTGATGTCATACCCAGCATCCTCTATGGACGAGGAGAAAAGGATTTACCGGTAGGTTATCAAAATCCTATTTACACAGCTTCCCGGGCTATATTACGGCCTACTATAGCCTGTGCTTGGATTGCAAAAGCTATTGCCAGATGGTCAATCGCTCTGCAGGAGGAATCGTCTGCGCTGGATAAAGGTGCGTTGATTTATTTTTACGCCATATTCAGGATTCTGCAGTGTTCCTGGTAGATTCCATGAAGGACCTGGGTTCCATGGCTGCGGGGATCTCCTCCATGTCCGTCTCGGCTCGCAGGGGTCTCTGGCTGCGCCAATGGTCTGCGGACGCGGAATCCAGGAAGAGTGTAGAGGGCCTACCCTATACAAGTCAGGCTCTCTTTGGGGAGGCGCTGGATTCGTGAATTGCCACGGCTACCGCGGGTAAGTCTACTTTTCTCCCCTCAGCTGCACCGGCTTCGAAGCCAGCCATGTCACAGTCCTTTCGGCCCAGGGAGGTCTAGAGATAACAAGCCTTCGAACACCTTCTTTAGAGGTGATTGTGCCATAGGAAAGAAACCTGCTCCCTCAGGTTCCCAAGCCCAGAAGCCCGCTTCTGATACCCCTAAGTCCTCCGCATGACGGTGGACAGCTAGGCATGGAGGAAGGTCAGGTGGGGGCAAGACTCCGGCAGTTCAGCCATATCTGGGTGTCGTCTGGCCTGGACCCCTGGGTCCTGGATATAGTGTCCAGGGGATACAGACTGGAGTTTCAAGATCCCCGACCTCACCGTTTCTTCAAGTCAGGCTTGCCAGCTCTGCTGGCGGACAGAACAATTCTTCTGGAGGCCAACAGAAAATTGCTGGTGTCAGAGGTCATTGTTCCAGCTCCACTTCAACAGTGGAACAAGGGTTATTATGGGAACCTTTTTGTAGTACCAAAACCGGATGGTTCGGTACGGCCTATTCTAAACTTAAAGTCTTTGAACCCTTATCTCAGGGAGTTCAAATTCAAGATGGAATCTCTGAGAGCTGTCATCTCAGGACTGACGGAGGGGAGTTCCTGGTGTCGCTGGACATTAAGGATGCTTACGTCCACATTCCCATATGGTCGCCGCATCAGGCATATCTCAGGTTTGCACTGTTGGACGATCACTATCAGTTCCAGGCGGTGCCGTTTGGCCTCTCCACAGCACTAAGGTGATGGCGGAGATGATGGTTCTCCTCCGCAAGCAGGGGGTGAACATAATTCCATATCTGGACGATCTCCTGATCAAGGCGTTGTCCAGGGAGAGGTTGTTGCGATCCATCGCGCTCACGACACAGCTGCTCAGGAAGCACGGTTGGATCCTGAACCTTCCAAAGTCTCATCTGGAGCCAACAAGGAGGCTGTCTTTCCTGGGAATGATCCTCGACACGGAAGTGCAGAGGTTTTTTTTCCCGGTGGAAAAAGCATTGGTGATTCAAACAATGGTCAGGGATGTCTTAAAGCCTACCCGGGTATCGGTTCATCAATGCATCCGCCTTCTGGGGAAGATGGTTGCCGCCTATGAGGCGCTGCAGTACAGCAGGTTTCATGCTCAACCTTTTCAGCTGGACCTATTGGACCAGTGGTCGGGCTCTCACCTACACATGCACAAGAGGATATGCCTGTCTCCGAAAGCCAGGATTTCACTCCTCTGGTGGCTACAACTTCCGCACCTTCTGGAAGGCCAAAGGTTCGGAATTCAGGAAGGATCCTTTTAACCACAGATGCAAGTCTAAGAGGTTGGGGAGCAGTCGCTCTCGGGGAAACCTTTCAGAGAAAGTGGTCGAATCAAGAATCCCTTCAGCAAGCAGCACACCTTCTACAGGATCGGGCTGTACAGGTGCAGTCGGATAACGTGACCACGGTGGCCTACATAAACCGACAAGGCGGAACAAAGAGCAGGGCTGCCATGTCAGAGGTGTCAAGAATCCTCCTCTGGGCAGAAAGACACACGTTGGCGATGTCAGCAATCTTCATTCCGGCAATAGACAACTGGGAAGCAGACTTCCTCAGCGCCACGATCTCCATCCGGCAGAGTGGGGCCACCACCCGGAGGTGTTCGAGGAGGTAACCGGTTGGTGGGGGGTTCCTCACATAGACATGATGCCTCCCATCTCAACAAGAAGCTGGGGATGTACTGTTCCAGGTCAAGAGACCCACAGGCAGTGGCGGTGGACGCACTGATAACACCGTGGGTGTTCAAGTCAGTGTATGTGTTCCCTCCACTTCCTCTGATACCAAAGGTTCTTTAGCTGGTGAGAAGAACAAAGGTTCTGGCAATCCTCTTTGCGCCGGCCTGGCCAAGGAGGGCTTTGTACGCGTATCTGCTGGATATTCTGTTAGAGGATCCAAGGCCCTTACCTCTTCGGGAGGATCTGCTACTGCAGGGGCCGTTCGCTTTTCAAGACTTACCACGACTACGTTTGACGACATGGCGGTTGAACGCCAGATCTTAGCTCGGAAAGGTATCCCGAGTGAGGTTATTCCTACTCTGATACAGGCTAGGAAGGGGGTAACGTCTAAACATTACCATCGTATTTTGAAAAAATATGTTTCTTGGTGTGAATCCAAGAAATTTCCTGCGGTGGAGTTTCAACTTGGACGTTTGCTCCTTTTCCTGCAAGCAGGTGTGGGTATAGGCCTGAGATTGGGCTCCATCAAGGTCCAGATCTCTGCTTTATCCATCTTCTTCCAAAAACAATTGGCTGTCCTCCCTGAGGTTCAGACCTTATTGAAAGGGGTTCTGCACATCCAGCCTTCCTTTGTGGCGCCAACGGCTCCCTGGGATCTGGACATTGTGCTGCAGTTCCTGCAATCTTCTTGGTTTGAGCCACTGCTGGAGGCTGACATCAAGTTTCTCACGTGGAAGGCGGTCACTTTGTTGGCCTTAGCTTCTGCTCGATGCGTGTCGGAATTGGGGGCTTTATAAGAGTCACTATCTGATCTTCCATGAAGATAGGGCGGAATTTAGGACTCGTCCACAATTCCTGCCTAAGGTTGTATCGGCTTTCCATATCAACCAGCCTATTGTGGTGCCAGTGGCTACTGACTCCTCAATTGCTTCAAAGGCCTTGGATGTTGTGAGGGCTTTGAAGATTTATGTGAAGAGGACAGCTCGTCATCGAAAGACTGACTCCCTGTTTGTCCTCTATGATCCCAAGAAATTGGGTGTCCTGCTTCTAAGCAGCCGATTTCACGCTGGATCAGGTTCACCATCCAGCATGCATATTCTACGGCAGGATTGCCGTGTCCAAAATCTGTAAAGGCCCATTCTACTCGTAAAGTGGGCTCTTCCTGGGTGGCTGCCCGGGGTGTCTCGGCTGTACAACTTTGCCGAGCTGCTACTTGGTCTGGATTGAACACGTTTGCCAAGTTTTACAAGTTCGATACTTTGGCCTCTGATGACCTCAAGTTTGGTCAAGCAGTCTTGCAGGAGCCTCCGCGCTCTCCCTCCCGTACGGGGAGCTTTGGTGCATCCCCATGGTACTAATATGTACCCCAGCATCCTCTAGGACGTAAGAGAAAATAGGATTTTAATTACCTACCGGTAAATCCTTTTCTCGTAGTCCATAGAGGATGCTGGGCACCCTCCCAGCGCTTCGTTTTCCTGCATTGGTTATTATAGTTTAGTACTGCCTGGTTCCTAGGTAAGTTCTGCGTTATTTACTGCGTCAGTACTGTTTCAGCTGTTGCTGAGTTGTAGCGGCATGTTGGCCGGATTTGCCTGTTGTGTGAGCTGGTATGAATCTCGCCACTATCTGTGTACTTCCTTCTCGAAGTATGTCGTCTCCTCGGGCACAGTTTCTATACTGAGTCTGGTAGGAGGGGCATACAGGGTGGAGCCAGCCCACACTATTAAACTCTTAAAGTGCCAATGGCTTCTGATGGACCCATCTATACCCCATGGTACTAATATGGACCCCAGCATCCTCTACGGACTACGAGAAATGGATTTACCGGTAGGTAATTAAAATCCTATTTTCTCATACGTCCTAGAGGATGCTGGAGTTCCATTTAGTACCATGGGGTATAGACGGGTCCCTTGGGAGCCATGGGAACATTAAGTCCTTCTATGCCCCTCCTACCAGACTCAGTTTAGAAAATGTGCCTGGAGGAGCCGGTCACAGTTAGGGGAGCTCTTAGAAGTTTTTCCAGTTTTATTATTTTTCTGAGTTAGTTAGGTACAGGCAGACTGCTGGCAACAGCCTCCTTGCTTCGTGGGACTTAGGGGCGGGGGAGTAGGAACCAACTCTAGAAGTTAATGGTACTCTCTCTCTGCTGACAGGACACTGAGCTCCTGAGGGTGCTGATCACAAACCCACGAGGCGACCGCTCACTTCCGCAACACGGCCACCACCCCCTAACAGAGCCAGAAGAAAGAAGAGTGGTGAGTACAGCACCGGCGGCCCGGGAAGCGGGTCGCCAGCGGGAATGGCGGCACAAGGGTGGGAGCGCTGCTCTGACAGGCTGTGCTCCGGAAGGCTCAGTGGCACCCTGTGTACGGTGCTCTGAGGGGCGTCCTGGGCCATCGCAATCACCCTACACTGGTCACATAAGGCTAACAGGGGCTAATCCCGCTGTTAGCTGCAAATTACCTCAGGCCAGTATAAACAACTAAGTGCGGGAAGACGCGCCATTACAGGGGGCGGGACTTCTCCTCAGAGCGGATCCTGCACTCACCAGCGCCATTTTCTCCCTGCAGATCATCAGAAGGAGACGCTGACAGGGAGCGCTGCCCTCCACATAACTCCAGCATACTTCTGCGGTACCAGGGTGTTATAGACAGGGGGGGAGAGTGTATTTGACTACTGATTACCCTATTAAGGTTACTCAGTCAGCACCGCGCTTTTACTGTATTAACTGCCTACTGGGGCGTTGTGTGGCTGTCTCCTTATACTATGTTACTCTCTGAAGGTACTCTGGGGGAAACTGTGTCTTACATTTTCCTGTGTGTGAGTGTGTGTGTGTGTGTGTGTGTGTGTGTGTGTGTGTGTGTGTGTGTCTGTGTGTGTCTGTATATCTCACATTACCATGTCTAGGAACTCTGTGGCTTGTGCTGCTAGGTGTGTATATACTCCTGAAGAGTCTATTCCATGTACTCAGGACTGCCGTGTACCTTCTCAGCCTTCTGAGTCTGAACCACCATGGGGGGATTCTATAAGGGGAATGATATCACAGATTTCATCTAGGATGTCATATAATGAGAAAGAAACGCAGGTTTTGAGGAATTCTCTTGGGGTATTGAAGTCTTCAACTCCCACTACCTCAACTGGGACCCCTACTACGTATCCGAAAAAGCGTGATCTTGCCCAGATAATGCAAGCTGACACGGATACCGACTCTGATACAGGGGGCAGTGATGGCGATATGCAGGGGGGTGATGCATCCCTTGCTAAGGGGGTGCAAGTAATGACTGAGGCCATTAGGGACATTTTACACATTACTGAGAAAGTACCTGAGCAGGTGGAGGAGGCTTACTTTACAGACAATAAGAAATCCTCCCTTACCTTCCCTGCTTCTAAGGAGTTAAACTCCTTGTTTGAAAAATCCCGGGAGAACCCAGAGAAAAAATTCCAGATCCCAAAGACGGTTCTCATTGCTCTTCCTTTCCCCGAAGAGGACAGGAAAAAGTGGGAAAACCCACCGATAGTACACGCTTCTGTATCTCGGTTGTCTAAAAAGGTGGGAGGTCATTCCGAGTTGTTCGCTCGCAAGGCGATTTTAGCAGAGTTGCTCACGCTAAGCCGCCGCCTACTGGGAGTGAATCTTAGCATCTTAAAATTGCGAACGAAAGATTTGCAATATTGCGATTACACACCTCTTAGCAGTTTCAGAGTAGCTTCAGACTTACTCGGCATCTGCGATCAGTTCAGTGCTTGTCGTTCCTGGTTTGACGTCACAAACACACCCAGCGTTCGCCCAGACACTCCTCCGTTTCTCCAGCCACTCCTGCGTTTTTTCCGGAAACGGTAGCGTTTTTTCCCACACGCCCATAAAACGGCCTGTTTCCGCCCAGAAACACCCATTTCCTGTCAATCACACTACGATCGCCTGAGCGATGAAAAAGCCGTGAGTAAAAATACTAACTTCATAGCAAATTTACTTGGCGCAGTCGCAGTGCGGACATTGCGCATGCGCACTAAGCGGAAAATCGCTGCGATGCAATGAAATTTACCGAGCGAACAACTCGGAATGAGGGCCGTGGTTTTACTTGTCCCTGGTTGAACCGCGTTAAAAGAACCGGCTGACCGCAAGATTGAGACTACGCTGAAATCACTATACACCGCTACAGGCATAGCTTTAAGGCCCACTATTGCTTGTGCATGGATTTCTAAAGCCATAGTAAGGTGGTCAGGCACATTACTAGAGGAATTAGATACTATGGATAGGAGTGACATTGATTTGTTTTTACATCACATACAGGATTCTGCAGGTTTCACGTGGAGGCCATGAAAGACCTTGGCCTGCTTAATGCAAGAGTTTCTTCCATGGCTGTCTCGGCACGCAGAGGACTCATTGGATGCATGGATCTCTCTCCACGGCGACTGAGGGTAAGTCAACTTTCCTTCCCTCAGCCACACCACCGACTAGTAAATCTTATCCTACGTCTACAATGCAGTCCTTTCGGACCGCAAAACTTAAAAAGTCCAAACCCCCTTCCACTGTTTTTAGAGGAGGTCGGGGGAAATCCAGAAAACCTGCACAAGCAGCTTCCCAAGAACAGAAACCAGGTTCTGCTGCCTCCAAGTCTTCAGCATGACAGTGGACCTCCCAGCCTGGTGATCGGGCAGGTGGGAGCGAGACTAAAAGATTTCATCCACATCTGGGCGTCATCTTGCCTAGACCCCTGGGTAAAATATATTGTTGCCCTGGGGTACAGTCTGGAGTTTCAGGAGCTTCCACCTCACCGATTCTTCAAATCAGGCTTACCAGCTTTGCTGCCAGAAAGTGCTATCCTACAGGAAGCCATTCAAAAATTGGTTCAAACAAATGTTATTGTTCCAGTTCCACCTCACCAAATACACAAGGGTTATTACTCAAACCTGTTTGTGGTACCGAGCGGACGGTTTGGTAAGGCCGATATTAAACCTAAAATCATTGAACCCATACTTGAGATAATTCAAATTAAAAGATGGAGTCTCTGAGAGCGGTGATCTCAGGTCTGGAAGAGGGGGAATTCCTAGTATCCCTGGATATCAAAGATGCGTACCTTCACATTCCGATCTGGCTGCCTCAGCAGGCTTATCTCAGATTTGCGCTGCTGGACTGTCACTATCGGTTCCAGGCACTGCCATTTGGCCACTCCTCCGCAGTTACAATTATAAACACACGCAGACGCACAATGCCAGATCTATTTAAAGGTCTAAAGGTCCATACACACTTGCCGATTAAATGAGCGACGTCGCTCATTTTCCCCCTCCATGAGCGACGTCGCTCATTTAATCGTAAGTGTGTATGCCGCCAGCGACGGACGATGCGCGGCCCCGCGGGTCGGCAACGATCGTCGCTGTCGGCAGGGCATGCATGAAGGATGTGGACGGTCGTCCACGACCTTCATGCAGGGCTGGCGGGGGCGTGACGTCACTGAGCGATATGAGCTGTCATATCGCTCAGTACATTCAGGCGGCCGCCGACCGGCCGGCCCGGGAGGGGGAAACGTTAGACGATGTCGCTCACAGAGCGACATCGTCTAATGTGTATGGGCCTTAACCACATCTGCGTGTAGATATTATTTCAGGCCAAGTGCAATATATTTAAATAAAAATTATTTTGCTTACATACAATGTCTAGTATACTTTACTGGTCACCAAAATATCATAAGAAATCATAAAAAACTAGATGCAGCTCTCACTTAGTAGTCTGAAGTAATACCGAGTTCTGAACACAGATCACATGTATAAGAGAGCGCATAAAAGATTTAAACAATTTTATTATACCGTAAAAGACTTTAAAATGAAAAAAGAAATGACAGAAGTGGACCAAAATGCGCTAAGAGGGTGTGATAAAAATAAAACTGTATACGTTCACCACTTTTTTTTTCTCCTCCACGTTTGCGTATGTGGATATATTCCTCATGTGCATGTAAGGAAAGTGAAGAGAAAAATATGCCATATGGTGAAGCACAGTTTAATAAATTTTAAAAGATATCACAATTCCAACATCAACAATTTAAAAGTGCAAATAATGACAAATGAGTGGGGGATCCTTCGGAGGCTGCAAAATGAACAATTACCGGCTGGATGTAAGACTATTCACCAAGAACAATTCTGACAGCGCACGAGTCCATTGGATTGCCCGGGTTCAGCAGACCACACGTGTAGATGGCTCTCCTGTCGGTTCTCAGTCAGATCAGCCGCTTCCGTCTCCCCACACGTCCACCAACGCGTTTCAACCCGCCAAATCGGGTCTTTTTCAAGGTGCGTGTCCTTTTGTTCATTTTGCAGCCTACGAAGGATCCCCCACTCATTTGTCATTATTTGCACTTTTAAATTGTTGATGTTGGAATTGTGATATCTTTTAAAACGTATTAAACGGTGCTTCACCATATGGCATATTTTTCTATTCAATTTCCTTACATGCACATGAGGAATATATCCACATACGCAAACGTGGAGGAGATTAAAAAAAAGTGGTGAACGTATACAGTTTTATTTTTATCACACCCTCTTAGCGCATTTTGGTCCACTTCTGTCGTTTCTTTTTTCATTTTCACATGCATAATATCACTAAACAGCCATTGAAACAATGTAATATGGTACTTACTAAAATACTGCTACAAAAAAGAGTATAATTTCATGCATAAACGTCAGTCCACAATATTGTATCTATTAACAGCTGCCACTTATCCAATTTAGCTTCAAGATTTCTTTTGTTTCCACTTGTGTGGCTAGAATAGAACCTAATGTCCCGCACCAATATATTCTAAACTCTTTATCCACACACAGCTGGTATTTAGTAGACCACTTGAATTTTATGGACTGTATCTTAAGTTCAGATAGAAATATTAGATACTGCAGCAATATTCTCCCTTTATCCGATTTTATTGGACAGACTGTGGACCCATTGTTGCAGACCTTTTACATTAGCAGACTTAAGTTGACGTGCAGAGAAATTTTCTCTCATCCACTGGCACATATGATGTAGCGTGTCTATCAAAAATGAAAAGTGATGTAAATTAGAGAACTGTGTCGCATCTCGCCACGGCCCGGGTAGTGTTATCCTCGCT